>NC_133364.1:24690909-24722374 GCF_049309525.1 Garra rufa
GACTGCCCTGTTGCAGTGATCAGACAACATCAGCCAGGACTTAATCAATAAAAAGTCAGCGGTGAGGGCAGCAGTGTCGAAGGTTAAGGAAATAAGAGTAAAGAGTAACTCACAGGGTACTGTACGAAGATAGAGGTTGTCCCGAATTATTTGTTGCAGCTCGTGGTCCAAAGAGCCCTTCTGGAAACGCAGGTTGAGATACTGCCTGAGATCTTTATCCACAACACCTCCTATAACAAACACACACACACACACACAGTCGGTTAGATGACCCTCCGTCGCGATACAGTCTCATCTGATAACAGGCTCCTTGGTGATTACTTCACATTCACAATAAACTCTGTGAAGAAATGCCTTTGTGTGCAGTTTTTCAGTGGTAATAAAGGACTCCGATACGCGAATGTGAGTGTAGCCATTCTATTTTCCGAGGAAAAGGCCAGACAATACTGCAGCAAACCATGATTTAGTCACTCGATACAAAAACCTGACCTCAAAGCGATCGCCTGAAGAGCTGCGAGAATGTGTCTGTGATAGTTTCCACTTTGTTCTGTGGTCAAAAAGCTTTTTCAAGCTCCTAAGAGGGTCCTTCCTTCCTGTTTAGCTTGTTTCTTATCGATATAAGCACACAATGTCGCTCATACACACACACTTTCTTGCCAAATGCACATCATATTTTCTTGCTACATAGAAATGGCTTCTGAACACATAAGAGTGCAGGGATCCCCATGGGGCGTCCCAGTGATAAATACACATGCACACACGTCGTCATCATTATTACATCCCGTGATGAAATGGGGAGGGGGTTCTCTTTAGAAAATGTGCTTCATCAGCAGACAGATGGATAGAGAGTGAGAATGAGAAAGGGGCTGAGGCGAAAAACAGAAAGAGAGACAGACGAGAGAATATGGGCTGCATTTTCATCATCTGCATTTTTCCATTTGAAATCATAAAAAATAAATTATAAATTATATATATATATATAAATAAAGTAAAGGTCTTTACACACTGAGACCGAAATATCTTAATTTTTGTTCAGAAGATGAAAGAAGGTCTTTGTAACGTGGGGTTTGGGGTTTTGTTTTGTCTTGGTTTTCATGTTCATGTTTTCATGTCTTTTATTTTGTATTTGTTTCATGCTGTTGTGTCTTGCTTCCCTTGCCCTCATGTATTCCTGTCATTGGTTCCCTAGTTCCATGTGTCATGTTCTGATTGGTTGCTATGGTCTTGTTCTTTGTTTTCCATTGGTTTGTTTGTGTCATGTGACCTGTATTGTTTTGTATAAATAGCCCTTCTGTTTCATTGATTCCCTGTCATGTATTGAAGTTGCAATTCTGCTGTTTGGTGAGTGTTTATCAAGTCTGTTTCAAGTCAAGTTTATGTCAAGTCTGTATCAAGTCAAGTCTGTTCATGCCAAGTCAAGCCTTTGTCAAGTTCTCAAGTCAAGTCTCGTCGTTGTTTGGATTACGTTTGTTGTTTGGATTTCACGTTTGGATTGTTTGTTTGGATTTTGCATCACTGTAAATAAACTGCACTTGGGTTCTACACATCTCGCCGTCACAGTGGATAATTGTTACAGAATACGCAACCAACAAAAATGAACCCAGCAGTTGTTCGTCTCCTCTCTTTGCGTCAAGGAAACCAAACTATAGAGGACTATGTTGAAGATTTTTGTGGACTGTGCCATCTGGTTGCTTTTAATGATGTGGCACTTAAGGACATTTTTAGAGTGGGTTTAAATGAACCCATTCGTTCTCAATTGCCTGGTGGAAAAATTCATTGGTCATTGGAAAGATACCTTGACTTTGCTTTGTCGCTGACGGGTTCATCATTTACTGTGGGGGTTGCTGAGGAAGAGCACAGCCACCCTACTGTAACTACCACATCAAAACATCTCCATGTCCCAACCGTCATGCCTGCTGCTTCAAAGCCTGCTCACGTCATGCCTGCTGCTTCAGGGCCTGCTCACATGTCTGCTGCTCCAAGGTCTACTCACGTCATGTCTGCTGCTTCAGGGCCTGCTCACGTCATGCCTGCTCCAGGGCCTGCTCACGTCATGTCTGCTGCTTCAGGGCCTGCTCACGTCATGCCTGCTCCAGGGCCTGCTCACGTCATGTCTGCTGCTTCAGGGTCTGCTCACGTCATGTCTGCTGCTCCAGGGCCTGCTCACATCATGCCTGCCGCTCCAAGGCTTGTTCACGTCACGTCTTCCAAGCCACAACCAGCTCACGCCATTCCTGCCGCTCCAGGGCCTGCTCACGCCATGCCTGCTGTTCCAGAGTCTGCTCGCAAGATGGCTGCCGCCCCAGAGTCTGCACCTGTCAAGGCCGCCATTCCAGAGTCTGCTTACAAGATGGCCGCCATCCCAAAGCCTGTTCACAAGATGGCTGCCGCTCCAGAGTCTGCACCTGTCATGGCTGCCCTTCCAGAGTCTGCTCACAAGATGGCTGCCATCCCTAAGCCTGTTCACAAGATGGCCGCCATGCCAGAGCCAAGCCAATCCACGGTCCCTATACCAGAGCCACACCATGTCTTGTCTGATCTGCCGGAGCAACGCCATGCCTTGTCTGATCTGCCGGAGCAACGCCATGCCTTGTCTGATCTGCCGGAGCCACGCCATGCCTCGTCTGATCTGCCAGAGCCACGCCATGCCTCACCTTATCCTTCAGAGCCTCGTCATATTATGATTGCAAGTGTGATGGACCCACTAATGATGTCAGTGAGAGCTGCTGGCATCCCAGTGGTCCCTACACCCACTAGCCCGGTGGGTCTCCCTCTATGCACTGCGCTGCCTGTGATGGCCATCGCCATTTTAAGTGTGTGGGCTGCACACTGCATCCCAGAGGCCCCTCCTGTCCACCAGTCTGCTCCAGAGGTCTCGTCTGTCCATGAGTCTGTCCACCAGTCTGCTCCAGAGGTCTCGTCTGTCCATGAGTCTGTTCACGAGTCTGCTCCAGAGGTCTCGTCTGTCCATGAGTCTGTCCACGAGTCTGCTCCAGAGGCCTCGTCTGACCATGAGTCTGCTGCGCCAGTGCCTCCAGAGGTGGCAGCACCAGCTGCAGAACCTTCCAAGGAGGCGGCGTTCACGGCAGAACCTCCAAAGAGGGTGGCACCCTTTTATGAACTTTCTGCTCTGCCTGCACCGCCAAGGCTTCCTACTCTGCCTGCACCGCCAAGGCTTCCTGCTCTGCCTGCACCGCCAAGGCTTCCTGCTCTGCCTGCTCTGCCAAGGCTTCCTGCTCTGCCTGCTCCGCCAAGGCTTCCTGCTCTGCCTGCTCCACCAAGGCTTCCTGCTCTGCCTGCACCGCCAAGGCTTCCTAGTCTGCCTGCACCGCCAAGGCTTCCTGCTCTGCCTGCACCGCCAAGGCTTCCTAGTCTGCCTGCACCGCCAAGGCTTCCTGCTCTGCCTGCACAGCCAAGGCTTCCTGCTCTGCCTGCACAGCCAAGGCTACCTGCTCTGCCTGCACAGCCAAGGCTTCCTGCTCTGCCTGCTCCGCCAAGGCTTCCTGCTCTGCCTGCTCCGCCAAGGCTTCCTGCTCTGCCTGCTCCGCCAAGGCTTCCTGCTCTACCTGCTCCGCCAAGGCTTCCTGCTCTGCTTCCACCGCCATGGCTTCCACTGCTCCATAGCCCAGGTCCTCCAGAGCTCAACTGTCTGCCATTGCTTCACGGTCCAGGCCCACCTCTACTTCATGATCCAGGTCTACCATGCCCCAGGCCCTCCACTGTTTCACAGTCTGCCACTGTTTCATGGCCCAGGCCCTCCACTGTTTCACAGTCTACCACTGCTTCACGGCCTAGGCCCGTCAATGCTCCATGGTCCAGGCCCACCTGTGCTCCATTGTTTAGACCTGCCCTTGCCCCAGGGTCCAGGCCCACCACCTTCCCATGATCCATGCCATTGCCCTGTCTTTCATACTCCATGCCATGATCCAAGTCCTGTTCCCCTGCATGGGCCTGGCCCTCCATCCCTCCCCCATATACTGTCTCTGCTCCACCACCCTCCTGGGTTTTTGTTTTGTTTTGGGTGGTGTGTTTTGGGCTTCTGGAGCCGCCCTTGGGGGGGGGGGGTGGATATGTAACGTGGGGTTTGGGGTTTTGTTTTGTCTTGGTTTTCATGTTCATGTTTTCATGTTTTTTATTTTGTATTTGTTTCATGCTGTTGTGTCTTGCTTCCCTTGCCCTCATGTATTCCTGTCATTGGTTCCCTAGTTCCATGTGTCATGTTCTGATTGGTTGCTATGGTCTTGTTCCTTGTTTACCATTGGTTTGTTTGTGTCATGTGACCTGTATTGTTTTGTATAAATAGGCCTTCTGTTTCATTGATTCCCTGTCGTGTATTGAAGTTGTAATTCTGCTGTTTGGTGAGTGTTTATCAAGTCTGTTTCAAGTCAAGTTTATGTCAAGTCTGTATCAAGTCAAGTCTGTTCATGCCAAGTCAAGCCTTTGTCAAGTTCTCAAGTCAAGTCTCGTTGTTGTTTGGATTACGTTTGTTGTTTGGATTTCACGTTTGGATTGTTTGTTTGGACTTTGCATCACTGTAAATAAACTGCACTTGGGTTCTACACATCTCGCCGTGACAGTGGATAATTGTTACAGTCTTACATGTTTGGAAAAATATGTGGATGATTAATTAATAAACACAATTTTATTTTTTTTATGGTGAACTGTCCCTTTAAGCAAGCAGTTATAGAAAATTATATTGTGTGTCAAAAGTTTTTGAACAGTAAGATTTTTAATGTTTTTTAAAGTCTGTTTTGCTCACCAAGAAAGAGAGAGACAGACAAGAGAATATGGGCTGCATTTTCATCCGGCTGCATTTTTCCATTTGAAATATATATATATATATATATAAAGTAAAGGTATATACACACTGAGACCGAAATTCTCGCATGTTAAAAAATAAATACAACCTTGTGTTTTGTCATAAAACTCGGATCACGTTCGATTTTCTGTGTTTTCGCATCTGTAGCAAGCATTTTAAAAGGAAAGGATGACGAATACGAAAAAAAAAAAACTAAAAAACGCATACAAAAATTTCAGACTGTGCAATGACTTTTAGATTTGAGACTGTGTATATTCGAACTTGGTGCATCACAATCAATTCCAAGACTAGTGACAACTTACAACATTGTTCTAAATGTTCAAATTCTTCGAAAAACAGTGAGTAAATTTCAGAGTAAAACTTACATTCTAAAATTTAAGATTCAGAGAATAATGACTTTTTCAGAGAATTGTGGCCTTTTTCTCATATATATTGTTCATACGACTTGGAATACAGGCATATAGATTTATTTTATAATAGTTTTATGGCATGTTTTGTCCTTTTGAAACTTGATATCTCCAGTCCCCATCCACTTTCATTGTATGGAAAAGGGCAGCATGAACATATTAAAATTTCTTAAAGGGCCAGTTCACACGAATCTAAATATTTAAAAGGTGCATTGCAAAAGGTTATAAGACTAGTGAGAACATACAGCACTTCTTCAAATTTCTAAATCCCTCCAACAAACAATTTTATAAATAAAAAAAGAAGAAAAATTGCACAGTACAGCTTAACTCCTTAAAAAGAGTTCATCCATAAAAGTAAGATTTGAGAGTGTGTATATTCAAATTTGGTGCATCGCATTCAGTTTCAAGACTAGTATGAACACAACATTTTTCCAATTTTTTTTAAATTATTCCAACAAACATAAAAAAGCAATGAGTAAATTTCAGAGTAAAACGTTTAATCTAAGATTTAAGATCGGTAGTGGAATCTGCTACCCTGGAAATCCAGAGGTCTCGCGAGAGCACAATTTGAATTGTCTCTGCAAGACACTCTGGCATCGAGCAATGATGCAGGTTACTGCAATACGTAAGCAGTTGTGGGAACCAATCAAATCGGATGTAGGCGGGCCAGAGGCGAGCTAAGCTGATGATGACAGCGCTGCGGCGTCCGAATCATATAGTAAACTTAGAAAGATCGCTGTCGCTACAGATGAACAACAAGTTGTTTGAAACGGCTGTGGCCACTACAATGAACGAGTTAGACTTGGCTTTCCATATAAAAGAGGAACAGAAAACCGAAAACTCGAATCGTTCCTTTGCAAGGAGGACGTTTTTGCTGTTTTGCCGACTGGATACGGCAAGAGTTTAATCTATCAGTTCACGAGTTCACGCTTACATATAATTAGCCGGAGAATAGTAGTGCATGTTTGGCGTGCTGTCCGGTGAAGGGCTCCGAGCTCGGGAGTGGCCCGAACCCAGAGTACGTTATCCCCCAATAGGAGTAGTGAGAACTCGGAGTGATGAGATGGGGCGGTGGAGGTTTACTGATAAACCATCGAGTGAATTGAGGTGAGTCAGCTGTATTTAAACCTATGGCGCTGATTGACTTGTGATGTTTACGCTAAGCATCTGATGCGCTTCTCCCGAACTTTGTTAATGAAACATCATTTAGCTCTGCTGGTAGCTAAGCGTGTATTGTTGTGATTGGTCGTGGCGTTATCCAATTGCGTGCAGTTAGAGTTTCAAATGCATGCTTGGTGCCGCCCCTCGAGTTAGGCAGTTTTCATTGCTCGATCCCAGACCCTTAATCTTATTAGATTAGTGTCTGGATTTTTCCATGCTAGGAATGTGCGATTTAGAGAAAAATTATTTTTCAAAGAATTATGGTCTGTTTCTCACACAAAGTGATCATAAGATTTAAGAAAACTTGGAATACAGTCAATTTATAATACTCTTATGGCATGTTTTGTCCTTTTGAAACTTGATATCTCCAGTCCCCATCCACTTTTACTGTATGGAAAAGGGCAGTCATAATCATATTTAAAAAATTTAAGATTCAGAGAATAATGACTCTTTCAGAGAATTGTGGCCTGTTTCTCATATATATTGTTCATACGACTTGGAATACAGGCATATAGATTTCTTTTATAATAGTTTTATGGCATGTTTTGTCCTTTTGAAACTTGATATCTCCAGTCCCCATCCACTTTCATTGTATGGAAAAGGGCAGCATGAACATATTAAAATTTCTTAAAGGGCCAGTTCACGAAAATATAAATATTTGAAAGGTGCATTGCAAAAGGTTATAAGACTAGTGAGAACATACAGCACCTCTACAAATTTCTAAATCGTTTGAACAAACTATTTTTACAAAGCAACAAGAAAAATTGCTTCAATTGCTTAACCAATTAAAGGGCCAGTTCATCCAAAAAAATAAGATTTGAGAGTGTGTATATTCAAACTTGGTGCATCGCATAGTGAGAACATAACATTTTTCCAATTTTTTTTCTAAATTCTCTCAACAAACATAAAAAAAGCAATGAGTAAATTCCAGAGTAAAACTTTTATCCTAAGATTTAAGATCTGTAATGAAGCGTACGATTTAGAGAATAATGATTTTTTTTAGATAATTTTGCCATGTTTCTCACACAAAGTGACTTCAGAAGATTGGAATACAGTCATATGGACTTCTTTTATAATACTTTTATGGCATGTTTTGTCCTTTTGAAACTTGATATTTCCAGTCCCCATCTACTTTGATTGTATGGAAACGGGCTGCATTAACATATTAAAAAAAAAAAAATTCTTATGGGCTGCATGAACATATATTAAAATTTCTTAAAGGGTCAGTTCACACAGTTACAAGACCAGCAAGAACATACCACATTTTACCAAATTTTTAAATTCACTTTTTTAATGAAAAAAAAGCAATGAGTAAATTCAGAGTAAAACTTTTATCCTAGAATTTAAGATTGGCGATGGAGCGTACGATTCAGAGAACAATAACTTTTTCAGATGACTTCAGAGGATTGGAATACAGTCATTTGAACTTCATGTTTTGTCTTTTTTGAAACTTAAAATCTCCAGTACCCATCTACTTTCACTGTATGGCAAAGAGCAGCATGTACATATTTCAAAATTAAAAAAAAAAAATCAAAAAAAGAATAATTTTCTTTTATAATTCTTTTATAATTCTTTAAGGCATGTTTTGTCCTTTTAAAGCTTGATAAGCCAGTCCCCATCCACTTTCACTGACAATCCCAGTCTCCATCAACTTGAATGCTGACCATGGCTATCAAACAAGATTCTCAGGTGATAATACAGTACAGACTAAAAGTTTGGACACACCTTGGACACACCTTTGAAACAAAGTTTCCTTTATTTTCATGACTATGAAAATTGTAGATTCACACTGAAGGCATCAAAACTATGAATTAACACGTGTGGAATTATATACATAACAAAAAAGTGTGAAACAACTGAAAATATGTCATATTCTAGATTATTCAAAGTAGCCACCTTTTGCTTTGATTACTGCTTTGCACACTTTTTGGCATTCTCTTGATGAGCTTCAAGAGGTAGTCACCTGAAATGGTTTTCACTTCACAGGTGTGCCCTGTCAGGTTTAATAAGTGGGATTTCTTGCCTTATACTGTAAATGGGGTTGGGACTATCAGTTGTGTTGTGCAGAAGTATATATAGTATATATAGAATTAAATATTTTATAGAATTAAATATAATTCCACATGTGTTAATTCATAGTTTTGATGCCTTCAGTGTGAATCTACAATTTTCATAGTCATGAAAATAAAGAAAACTCTTTGAATGAGAAGGTGTGTCCAAACTTTTGGTCTGTACTGTAGCTTAAATTTTAGTCTGTTCCTTAAAGCTATCATATGGCTTTTACAAGACATGCAGACTACTTGTGCAATGATTTTATAGCGCTTAAAATCTCCAGTCCCCATCCACTTTCATTGTATGGAGAAGGGCAGCGTGAACATATTTCAAAATTTCTCCTCCTCAACAAATATTATTTTACGGGAACTATTCCCTAAATCATAATTTTAACAAACACATGCTGGCTGAAACGCAAAACATCATCGGCGCAAAGTCATCTGTCGTCAAAAAGCATAGGGACCGTGCCGAAAAAGACGTCATACTCAAGTAACTATGCTCAGAAACCATTTTTCATGCTTTGAATGTACACCCACCATACATACACATCACCCACTGATTTACGTATGGACTTACATACACACCGGTACACCGGTGGATTTTAAAACTCAATGTAGAACAAGCCCTATGCGTCTAGAATAACCTACTTCAGACATGCCGGTTAACCAGACATGACAATCATGCTATTTACACACACACACACACACACACACACACACACACACACACACACACACACACACACACACACAATCAGTTAAAGAAAACCTCCAAATCCAACACAGACATCATCGGCACACAGTTCTCTCTGAATGACACAGAACAGGAAATTAACGCCAAATGACACACAAATTGATGAGTTTCACACACTCAGCTCCTTGGAGAGAAATAAATCAAGACTGCAGACCCTGAAGCCTCGTTCAAATCCCCAGCACACACACACAGGCACACGATTCATAAGTCGACTCACAGAGCGCAATGGAACGGCACTTCTCTTGCACGGCTCAGCCAGATGTTGCAGGCGATGATTTGAGCGTGTCTGTGATTGCATGTATGCGTGTGTGTGAGTGAGTGTGTGCAGTCCAGGTCTCCACAGGTCTACGGCCACAGTGTGCAGGTTTCCCAGCTGTGTTAGATGGGTTCAGTGCTACAGGCTGTCTCTCTGCACGCTGCCGTAACAGAGAGTGTCGCTCTGCAGTGACCGAGAGAGAGAGACAGACAGAGAGAGAAAGAGAGGTTGAGCACTGGGACGCTGCAGAAGAAACGTGCCTAACAGTGGGAACCTATCACAAAGCTCTCTCTCTCCCTGTATAGAGAGGTGGAGGATGGGAAGAGATTCATCGCCCTCTATGGGTGGACTGGAGATGTGAAGCAGAGATGGCCAAATCTAACATTTTATAACCATTTTTTCATACTGTAAGTTAGGAAGTTGTGATGCTTAAATGTACTTGTATTATTTAAAATGCTTTCATTTTGTTTTTATTTTTAATGCATTTACAATTAATAGTATACAGTGGTGGCCAAAATTATTTGAACACTAGTTTTTTCACCAGCTAAAAAATGGTTTTAAGTCAGTTATGTCTATCTTTTGATGTAGTGTGTCAGTAGGAAATATCAGTTTACATTTCCGAACATTCATTTTGCCATTAATTGTAATAATCCAGTGAGATTTTTGTTTGCACTACGAGTTTGACAACAGCCAGTGCTCCACACAGAGATCTCATCATCATCCAGTCTGTCTGGAAAGACATGAAGAAACAGAACAAACTGAGACAGGCTAAATCCAGAAGAACTGTGGCAACGTCTTCGAGATGCTTCAAGAAACCTACCTGCAAAGCTGCAGTACTACTAAAAAGTGCTTTAAAATGAGGATGCTGTCAAAAATATTGTAGGTTTTCTTTATCAATTAACTTCTATGAATTAAATTAAATCAACATTTGGTGTGACCATCCTTTGCGTTTAAAGTAGCTTTTGCCCTAGGTGCACTTGAGCATAGTTTTTCAGGCAGCTTTGCAGGTAGATCTCTTGAAGCATCTTGGAGACGTTGCCACAGTTCTTCTGGATTTAGTCTCAGTTTGTTCTCTTTCTTTAAGTCGTTCCAGACAGACTGGGTGAGGATGAGATCAGATCTCCGTGTGGAGCACTGGCTGTTGTGCAAACAAAAATCTCACTGGATTATTACAATTCATTTCAAAATGAATGTTTGGAAATGTAAACTGATATTTCCTACTGACACACTACAGCAAGAGATAGAAATAACTGACTTTAACCATTTTTAGCTGGTGAATATACTACTGTTCTAATAATTTTGGCCACCACTGTATATCAGCCATTTAGCAAAATCATCTAAAATGAAGACTAGATTTTGAAGAACCAAGCCAGCTGTAGGGATGCCACACACATATCACACTCTCTTTTCTGTCACATACAAACCAGGTGAAAATATTGTGGAATGCCTTGAGCCTTACATTGTCTGGAAGGATAAAATTAAATATAAATGGTGCCCATATACCTTATATCCATTCTGCAGCCAATTCCTGATTGGTTGCCAACTCCAAACTAATTTTTGCCCCCGAGTTTGAACTTCTAAAATGCAGCTTCAAAGGGCTCTAAACGATCACAGCCGAGGAAAGAAGGGTCTTATCTAGCAAAACAATGGGTTATTTTCTAAAAAGTATATAAGAGTTTAGAAAATAACAGATCGTTTTACTAGATAAGACCCTTCTTCCTTAGCTGGGATCATTTAGAGCCCTTTATAGCTGCATTTAAACTGCATTTTGGAAGTTCAAATTCAGGGGCACCATAGAAGTCCATTATATGGAGAGAAATCCTGAAACGTTTTCCTCAAAAAACACCATTTCTTTACGACTGAAGAAAAAAAGACATGAAAATATTGGATGACAAGAGGGTGAGTACATTATCTGTAAATGTTTGTTCTGAAAGTGAACTACTCCTTTTTGCTCAAATCTGATTTTTTTTTTTTGTATAGCTGTTTTAAATGTGGCCAATATCAGATTTCCAGTGTCAACAGACCATGGTTCTGACCTGACCAGCATTCGCCAAAAAAACAAAACAAAACAAAAAAAACAATACGAACAGGGTTGCCAGGTTTTCACAACAAAATCTGCCCAATTGCTTCACAATACTTGTCTAAAACTAGCCCAATCGCATTCCGGGGGGTATACATTAGTGGGTCACTTTAACCAACGGAGTTGAAAACAACCTGCGACAACAATGAAAAAGTAGCCCATTTCCACAGGAAAACTGTGGACTTGGCAACACATGCGCAGTTCGCTGTCATAAGGAAGTAAACACAGATTATGTGTTTATTTATCATTTGATCTGCCAGCGAAATTTTGCTCAGGCAATATGAAAAATAAAGACAAGGATATGACAGAAGAGAGCAAAGTTTTGGAACTTTTATTATACAAGCCACTCTTTATTTATTTAGAGTTGTCACTGTAATATTTTGTGTTCTGACACATCAGTGTACTTCCACTGACCACCTTTTGCAACTTTCTTGGGTAAGTAAAATCTTTAAATTGACTCCCTTGTATCGTGACGAATATTGATCCAGAGTGAGGTAAAAGTCAAATTAATTCCAATATGACTGTTCAGACTATGGTCGCATTGCAAAACCTGTATTAGATTTAGTACCACATATGGAAGTGAGCCACATTTCAGAATTGAAAAGATCAGATTCCATGCGGTTTGTGTTGCTCATACTGTCAGATCACATGCGAGCAAAAAAATAATAATTATTTGGGCTACATTTGCTTGCAGTGTCTTATTTTAATGATGTCCTTACTACCTTTCTGGGCCTTGAACTTGGTAGTCACATTGTTGGTTCAGAAAGCTCTCGGATTTCATTAAAAATATCTTTTTGTGTTCCGAAGATGAATAAAGGTCTTACAGGTTTGGAACAACATGAGGGTGAGTACTTAATGACAGAATTTTCATTTTTTGGTGAAATATCTCTTTAGACAGGTGAATCTTTAAAACAGAAAACTACAAGAACCTTTTCTGTAAGGAAAGGTCAAGCAAGGTCTGATATTTCTACTGTAGAGAACAAGAACTTCACAGTCAGCAGCTCAACTTAGTTTGCCAAGTTTGAATACATTTAATAACAAACCCACACAAAATGAGTAAGTGAAGTGTTCAGGGTGCCACTGCCCTTGAGTGAGTACAGAGCGCATGATGAAGAACAGGTGCCATCAGAACCCCTGGAGAGAGGGAACAGACTGTATTGAATTCTCATAACGTCCCACAGCTGCTGCCTTCCAGGACCTCGGTGCCAGAAGGAAAGTCTTTAACGTTTTTTAAGGACAGAGCACTTGTATATACAATAAAGACAGACATCTGTCACCTGTGTCATGGCAAGTAAGAATTAAAGGTGAAATATAGTTCAAATTCTTAAATGTGGATATATATAGTATACACATAATATGCATAAACCTATAGTACAATATAAAGTAATAAAGGAATTTAAATATTGTATATAGTGTTGCGGTCAAAAGTTTACATACACCTTGCAGAATTTGCAAAATGTTAATTATTTTACCAAAATAATAGGGATCATACAAAATACATATAATTGTTTTATTTAGTACTGACCTGAATAAGATATTTCACATAAAATATGTTTACATATAGTCCACAAGAGAAATTAAAGTGCCCCTATTATGCCTTTTCAAATATGATATTTCATGTAGTGTGTCATGTAGCTGTATGTGAACATAAACTATCTGCAAAGTTGTGACGCCGACAGTGCACTATAAATGAAGTTTTTGTCTATCAAAAAAAAGAGTCGTCTCACATTCGCCTAAACGAGTCGTCAGCAATTCGAATCTTTTTTCTGTAACGGCCACACGTCACGAGCTACACATTTGCGTAATGTCCGCCCACGTTCAATTTCGCAAACAACTTGCCCGCCCACAAACAGTAGGCCTACCATTTTCACGTGGATTAACGTTACATCATGTCAAGAAGACGCCCTGCGCTGTGAGAGTGAATTTGTTTTATATGCCCTTCCGAAAGATGAAACTACCAAGAATGAGTGGTTAACATTAATTTTTTCAACACCTCAGCAGTCCAATGCCAATCTTGTGTTGTGTTCGCGTCATTTTACTGATGACTGTTTTTCCAATCTTGGGGAGTAACGTTACAACGCAAGATTCACCAAACACTTGGTTTTAAAAAATGGATCAGTGCCCAGTTTATTTGGACCGGCTTGCTCCTCTGAACTTCTACCTGTAAGTATGATTAATAATTGATGATTGTATTTTCTAGCGATCGTTCAAAATACGTCTTTGTGTACGTTGGTGTGTAACAACCCCGCACATGTCTTGGTAACCGGCTAACTTGCGTTTCTGTAGTTCTGTTGTTCAGCTGTGAGTGCAATGTAGTATAAAAATTGTGATTGATGCAGCTTGACTGTCTGTCTGCCTTATTAGTTTAAGTAATGATAATGATAAACGATGGCTTAACGCAGTGTTATAGGTTGTACGTTACAGTGTTGAAGTTCACAACGTAGAGGTGTGCCCGGTTCGCTTACAAAAGCAAATTGCAAGCACTTTCCACAGTTATAATATGACACCCACTGAGAAACGTCCTGCTCCAGTCGTGCTTGCAAAACAGTTTCTTGTCGATGTGCCACTTCAACCGTTTCATCGTCAGACTCCGGCTCGAATTGATAGGGTAAAATCGAGGCTATCTTTTCTATGCATTAACAGGTCTCCACAGCTGTCATTCAGTTATGCCAATGGGCGTTTCGTTTTGCGCTGAAGCGGTAGACCAATCCAAAAGGACTGCACCATCTGACCAATCACAGCGGTGAGGGCTCACTGAAAGGAGGGGTTTAGAGAGACTGATTCTTCGAACTGCTTCACACGAGTCGTTTACGAATCATTTAGAAACGGGGTAAAATTAAATCTAATTTTTGAGAAAACTGAAGTGTTTTTTGAACTTGCATACATGTAAACCTGTTTTAAGAGACTATTACAACAATATTAACTACCTTTAACATGGCATAATAGGGGCACTTTAATAAAGTTGAATTTATAAAAATGATCCTGTTCATTGATTCTTAATACTGTGTTGCTACCTGAATGGTCCATCACAGTTTTTTTTTAGTTTAGTGATAGTTGTTCATGAATCCCTTGTTTGTCCTGAACTGTTAAACTGCCCATTGTTCTTCAGAAAAATCCTTCAGGTCCCACAAATTCTTTGTTTTTTTTTTAGCAATTTTGAGTATTTGAACCCTTTTCAACAATGACTGTGAGATTTTGAGATCCATCTTTTCCCACTGAGGACAACTGAGGGACTCATTTGCAACTATTACAGAAGGTTCAAACACTCACTGATGCTTCAGAAGGAAAAACGATGCATTAAGAGCCAGGGGGTGAAAACTTTTGGAATTTGAAGATCAGGGTAAATTTAACTTATTTTGTCTTCTGGAAAACATGTAAATATCTTCTGTAACTTTTGAAGGGCAGTACTGTTCAAAAGTTTACACCCCTGGCTCTTAATGCATTGTTTTTCCTTCTGGAGCATCAGTGAGCATTTGAACCTTCTGTAATAGTTGCATATGAGTCCTTCAGTTGTCCTCAGTGGGAAAAGATTGTGAACCAGTGTGAACCATTTTTGGTTCCCAAAAGAACCTTTCAGTGAACAGTTCCTGAAAGAACCATTTTGAAGAACGTTTAAAAAATCTAAAGAACCTTTTCTGCATTTGAAAGAATGTTCAAGGTTCTTCAAAGATCCACTGACGCCAATAAAGAACCTTTATTTTTAAGAGTGTAAAATACTTCAAACCAGCTTACGCAGACCTAGTTATACATTTAGCTGGTGGCGGGCAGCCAGAAACACCTACATAGCACATGTGTGACCGTTCTCACATACACAAACACCAAAATAAACAAGTGAGCAACATCTGGCGAGTTAACATGTTTCACTTTCACGCTGCATTAAATCATAAAATCATTATTTGCTACACGCAGCAGCACTGCACCTTTCAGCCCAGTAGGCAGATGTAGCACTTTATTATAGTTTAATGTCTCAGTAATGACTCTGTGTGTGCGCACGAGTTTCTGTGTGCCCCCATATTTGGAGTGGGCATCAGGAAGACAGCTGTTTAGATAATAAGCCTCTAATTAGGAGAGAGGGACTGAGCTGAAACCAGTGAGCAGACATGCTCATTTAGAAACTTGCACAACCATTGCTGAGGAATGCAATGCAACGGCTAACAATATTGTGTAACACTTCAATGTACAGTGTCATTGTTATACTTTATATGTTTATTATAATAATATCAGTACATACTTAAATGCAAGAACCCTAAGCTAAACCCTAACCTTGTGGTCAATACATGTTGTACAATAATTATAATGAAATTCTGAATCAATTAACAATAAAACAACTGAAAAGCCAGATCATTGGCTCTACACTATTGTACTCTCCTGTGATGAAGTGTCTTGTCTGAGACTTGTCAATCATATAGTGTAGTCCGGAGTCTAGAGGAATGTAGAAGTAGTCTATATGAGTTGCGTCTAACACACACACGCACACATGAGCACACACACTCATCTCTCACACTGGGAGTGGCGTTAGAGCGGCTAATAGAAAATGTCCATCATCCTCAGTGCTGCAGAAGGAACTGCAGCCTCCATCATTTACACAACACACACTCACACACACACACACACACACACCCATACACACACAGTCTCTTTGTTTTTCAGCTCATTTTACAGATATCACGCAATGACAAGTTTATAAAAGATGAGTGATGTCTTTGTGGAGAAATAAAGATCTTGTGTGCAGTGTAATAACCCTGAAGATTAAAGGGCAGGAATGTAGTTCTAACTGTCAAATTTGTCATAAATGATGGGACTTGTTTAAAGCTCTTACAATGGACACAATAAGTAGAGTCGTTCAAATTTTGGCAGTAAATATTTTACTATGCTTTAATAATTAAACAGGGCATTGAATAACACTATAAACGGATTTTAAAAAGTGTTTCTGTTCAATACTAAATCCAAAAGTTGTCATTACGTGTGTGGAGACTTTATACTTGTTTTTCATTTAGTGGTTATCACTTTCTCTCTCATCTCTCAATTTAGTACAGCTCAGTTTAGTTTAGTGCAGTGCAGTTCAGTTCAGTTCAAGTTAATTTTGCACAACATGTGAGTTCAACTCATTCATTTCAGTTCAGTTTGGTACAGTCCAGTTCAGTTCAGCACAGCTTTAATTTAGTTCAATTCAATTTATTTCAGTACAACTCAGTTTAGATCTATTTAGGTCAGCACAGCTCAGTTTAGTTCAGTAAAGTTCGGTTCACTACAGCACATCTCAGCTCAACTCAATTCAGTACAGCTTAGTTTAGTTTAGTTCAGTACAGCTCAGGTTAGTTGAGTACAGTTCAGTTCACTACAACACAACATCTTAGTTCAACTCAGTTTAGATCAGTTCAGTACAGCTTAGTTGAATTTAGTTCAATTCAATTTATTTCAGCACAGCTCAGTTTAGTTCAGTAAAGTTCGGTTCACTACAGCTCAACTCAATTCAGTACAGCTTAGTTTAGTTTAGTTCAGTACAGCTCAGGTGAGTACAGTTCAGTTCACTACAGCACAACATCTTATTTCAACTCAGTTTAGTTCAATTCAGTACAGCTTAGTTTAGTTTGGTTCAATTTATTTCAGCACAGTTCATTTCATTACAGCTCCTCTCAGGTAAACTCAATACAGTAGAGTTCAATTTAATTCAGCACATCTCAGTTCAACACAGTGTAGTTGAGCTCAGTGCAACTTAGTTCTGTTCAGCTTTCTTTAGTTCAATACAACAATGCTCAGTATAGTTAAATTCAGTTCACTACAGCACAACATCTTAGTTCAACTCAGTTTAGTTTTAACTCAGTTCTGTACAGCTCAGTTTAGTTTAATTCAACTCATTCCAGCACAGTTTAGTTCAGTACAGCACATCCCAGTTTAACTCAGTTCAATAGAGCTTAGTTTAGTTTTGTACAGTTCAGTTCAATAGCACAACATCTCAGTTCAACTCAGTTTAGCTTAGTTCAATTCAGCTCAGCCCAGTTCAATTCACTACAGCTCATCTCAGTTCAGTAGAGCTCAGTTTAGGTTTGTACAGTTCAGTTCAATAGCACAACATCTTAGTTCAACTCAGTTTAGCTTCAATTCAGTTCAGCAGAGTTCAATTCACTACAGCTTATCTCATTTCAGTAGAGCTCAGTTTAGTTCAGTACAGTTTAGTTCAATAGCACAACATCTCAGTTCAACTCAGTTTAGCTTAGTTCAATTCAGTTCAGCACAGTTCTATTTACTGCAGCTCATCTCAGGTAAACTCAGTTTAGCTTAGTTCAATTCAGTTCAGCACAGTTCAATTCACTACAGCTCATCTCAGTTCAGTAGAGCTCAGTTAAGTTCAGTACAGTTCAGTTCACTTGCACAACATCTCAGTTCAACTCAGTTTAGCTTAGTTAAATTCACAGTTCAGTTTAGTACAACACGTCTCATTTCAAATGGTTCAGCACAGCTCAATTTAGTTCAGAACAACTTCATTCAGTTAAGTTTAGTTTTTTTTTATTCCATCTTAGTTCAGTTCAGATCTGCTTTCTTTAGTTAAAATCAATACAATGCAGTACAGCTCAGAATAGTTCAGTTCAGTTTACTACAGCAAAACATCCTAGTTCAACTCGGCACAGTTTAGTTTAGTTTAGTTCAATTCAGCTCAACACAGTTCAGTTCACTACAGCACATCTCTGGTAAACTCAGTTCAGTAGAGCTTAGTTTAGTTCACAACAGCAGAACATCTCAGTTCAACTCAGTTTAGCATAGTTCAATTCAATTCAGTACAGTTCAGAACACATATCAGTTTAATTCAGTTCCGTACAGCTCAGTTTAGTTAATTTACTTTTTTTTTTAGTTAAGCTCAGTTCAGTTCAGTTCAGTACAACTTAGTTTAGTTAAACTCAGTTCAGTTCAGCTTTCTTTATTTCAATTCAATATATTACAGCTCAGTTTAGTTCATTACAGCTCAGTTCAGTTTAGTTCAATTCAATTTAGTTTTAGCAGTTCAGTTTAGTACAGCACATCTCAGATAAGTAGAGCTTAGTTTAGTAAGTTCAATTCAGTGCAGTTCACTACAGCATATCTCAGGTAAACTCAGTTCACTACAGCAAAACATCCTAGTTCAACTCGGCACAGTTTAGTTTAGTTCAATTCAGCTCAACACAGTTCAGTTCACTACAGCACATCTCTAGTAAACTCAGTTCAGTAGAGCTTAGTTTAGTTCACAACAGCAGAACATCTCAGTTCAACTCAGTTCAGCTTAGTTCAATTTAATTCAGCACAGTTCAGAACACATATCAATTCAAATCAGTTCTGTACAACTCAGTTTAGTTCAGTTTTTTAGTTCAGTTCAGAACAACTTAGTTTAGTTAAACTCAGTTCAGTTCAGCTTTCTTTATTTCAATCCAATATATTACAGCTCAGTTCAGTTTAGTTCAATTCAATTTAGTTTTAGCAGTTCAGTTTAGTACAGCACATCTCAGGTAAGCAGAGCTTAGTTTAGTTCAGTACAGTTTAGTTCAGTACAGCACAACATCTCAGTTCAAATCAGTTTAGCTTAGTTCAATTCAATTCAGCACAGTTCAGAACACATATCAATTCAAATCAGTTCTGTACAGCTCAGTTTAGTTCAGTTTTTTAATTCAGTTCAGTTCAGAACAACTTAGTTTAGTTAAACTCAGTTCAGTTCAGCTTTCTTTAGTTCAATTCAATACATTACAGCTCAGTTTAGTTCATTACAGCTCAGTTCAGTTTAGTTCAATTCAATTTAGTTTTAGCAGTTCAGTTTAGTACAGCACATCTCAGGTAAGTAGAGCTTAGTTTAGTTCAGTACAGTTTAGTTCACTACAGCACAACATCTCAGTTCAAATCAGTTTAGCTTAGTTCAATTCAATTCAGGACAGTTCAGTCAGTTCAGTACAGTGCATCTCAGTTCAACTCAGTTCAGTACAGCTCAGTTTAGTTCAGTTTTTTTCATTTCATCTCAGCTCAGTTCAGAACAGCTTAGTTTAGTTCAGTTCAGCACAGTTAAGTTCAGTACAGCACTTCTCAGGTAAACTCAGTTTAGTAGAGCTTAGTTGAGTACAGTTCATGTCAGTTAATTTCACTACAGCACATCTCGGTTCAACAGTTTAGCTTAGTTCAATTCAGTTCAGTACAGCTTATCTCAGATAAACTCTGTTCAGTTTAGTTCAGTACACTACAGCACAACATCTCAGTTTAGCTTAGAACAGTTTAGTTTAGTACAACACATCTCAGTTCTGTACAGCTTCAGAACAACTTAGCTTAGTTCAATTAAGTTCAGTTAAACTCAGTTTAGTTCAGCTCAGTGCAACTCAGTTCAGATTTCTTTAGTAAAATTCAATACAGTACAGCTCAGTATAGTTTAGTTTACTACATCACAACACCTCAATTTAACTCATATTTCATCCATTTGTCCACAGCTTATTTTTTAAGTCCAGTTCAGCCCAGCCCAACTCATTTCAATTAAGCTCTGTTGAGCACAGTTTAGCTCTGTTCAGTTCACTAAGGTCATTCTACAGTTTAATTCAATTTAATTTAAAGGGCTGAATCAAATCCAGCAATGTTAAATTAGCACGTTTGTTTATTGTAGTACTGCCAAGCAATCTCTTGTTTGTCTCATCTCTTGTCTCTGAGATGCCTGATTGTAATTGAGCGCAGTGGAGTGTAGTTGATTACCATGTGCTGTCTGTTACCGCAAGAACGGCTCCTTTAAAAATGTACCAGAGCACACGGCATCTGGCTAGCGTGCCTGCCTTCCATCCTTATGAATTTAAAACCTTATGAGCTCAAATCCCAGAAGCATCACCAGCCATAAAAACCAAGAATACTACTGAAACTAAAAAACTTATTTTCATCTCTGCTGCTGCAGAGCACAGAGAGCGGCATTATCCTCGTTCTGTCTTTCTGTGTGAGCGTGTGAGAGCCCGGGCTGATCAAAGACAGTGTTTATGTGTAGAGATCAGGGTGGAGATGCTGTAGTCGTAGCTATCAAAGACTTGTCTCATCACATGACACACGCCGCCCAGCAGACTCTCATTAGTCTCGCCTAGTCAGACTTTTGACTTGAGGCAAAAAAGTCTGGTCCTCAATGCAGCTCATTCTGGACAACAGCCACCCATTCAGACAGGAAAAGATGTTTTGACAGATATGTAAACTGGCCAGGCACAGTTCTTTTTGTCTTTATGCTCTGTTTATGGGTATGATTATCTCAAATAGACAGTAACAGTACAGTAATAATGGGCTGACATGTTTTTTTTCAAGTGGTACGCTCCACAAATTAATAGAAAAAGAATGCTAATTTATACATATTTCATAAACATTGGAGATCAAAATTAGAGAACAACCTATAATAATATGTATAATTCTCATAGAAGATTTTTTTTCTAATTGGTTCCATAAAGAACCTTTAGCATCTGAAGAACCTTTCAGTTTCACAAAAGGTTCTTCATGGAGAAAGAAGGTTCTTCATATTATAAAATGGTAAAAAAAAGAGATGGTTCTTTAAAGAACCTTTGCCTGAATGGTTCTTTGTGGAACCAAAAATGGTTCTTCCATGGCATCGCTGTGAAGAACCTTTTAAAGCACCTTTATTTTTGAGAATGTACCAACAGATAATATTCCTTCAAATTTTTTCTGAGTGATAAAGATTAACAATATTTCAGAAAAAAATCTAGTATTTATAGATACTCTAATTTCGATTTCAAGTACAACAACAAATAGTGTACATTACTTGACATGAACGGATTTGACAAACACTTTTACACAGAGCAGATTCTATTTCATCTCTCATAGAAGTTAAATGTAGATATCTGCTGCTAACCTCCATGAGGAGCACCTATTGATCCCTTTCTTCTCATGCAGAGAGAAAAGGAAAGAAATGGAGATGGGTTAGAAAGAGAAAAGAGAGGAACGCTTCTTAATTAGTCTTTAATATAAAGGCGAGTTTTGTTGCTGAACACCACTGTCTGAAAAAAAATATAATTGGGGTAGATATCTATAAAGCCAGTTACAACAGAAATACACAACCTGGCCTCATGACGAAAACGTACCTGTGGGAACGTTTTCACAAGAAATATAGTACTGCAGTTCTCCAACAGAAATGTCTACTGAGTGGCACTAAAAGAGTCATTTTTATTAGTTTCTTTTTTACCATTTAGTATTTAGATAGCATTTTTTACGCAATCAGATTTAGGTTTAATAATTTGTTCTTAGTTTTAGTTAAGGTAGTTCATAGGTTGTTCTTTTTTGTTTGTTTTTTACTAAAGTGCATAGCAGTAATTTTTTGACGTGATCGACCCAGGTTCGAATCCGCCTTTTGTCGAACTCGTTCTTCTCCATTTTCGCAAAACATATGACATCAGAATCAACCTGATCTCATGACGAAAACGTACCTGTGGGAACGTTTTCGGAAGACATGAAATACGTTTCGTGACATATTCGATGTAAAATGTCCACTGAGTGGAACTAAAAGAGTGTTTGTTTTTTCCCCTTGAACAGATAATACCGTACGTTTTTTGTGACGTTGGTTTAGTATGCATCACCACAGTTTTGACTCAAAATGTCTGTTGAGTGGTGCTAAAACTCTGTTTTAAAATAATGTACCATTTGTACTCCACCTAAACCTACCTGATAGTATGAACAAAAGTGAATGTGGCATAAAAACGCAACTGCAATTGTTTTAGCTTGTTTTTCAGTATCTCATCTTTCAGCTCTTTCATCATGAGTCATGTTTTTGGCAAGATTCGTACCCAAGGATTCTGCATCCTAAGTCCAATTGAATGCCAGCTGAGCTACCGAGCAAGCTTGTTACGTCCGGAAAGCAAAACATATGGAGCTGTGATCATAGCTGTGTACGAAATCGATTACAAATGGCCTCTAGAGGACATTTCTGTTGGAAACTGCAGTGTGTTTTCATTGCGAGATCAGCTAGGAAATACACCTATCCTATGTTTACACTACCAGTCAAAAGTTTGGACAAACTTCCCCATTTTCTTTGATGGGGAAGTGTGTCTAAACTTTTGACTGGTAGTGTAAAAATTAAGCATTTATTACAACCAGCCAAAGTACGATCCTTTTGGATGGTCCTTACAGTTTAAGTAACAGATTACAGACAAGAATCATTTGTGAAGTGGACCAGACTTCATGCCAATAGTCAAAAGACTGCTGAAATGACACTTAGGGTGTGTTCACACTTGTTGTTTGGATCGTTTGGTTCATTCGGTCCGGATCAAAAAGGAAAATGATACATTTGGTCCTGGTCTGCTTAGTGTTCACACTGGCATTTTTGAAAGCGAACCTAAAGGCATAGTGATAAATTCACAACCTGATTGGTCGGGATGAATTATGTATATTTTGTGACGGAACTCACCGAACACCCCAAACAAAAGCTGTTTTCGACTTAAAGTGGCGCTGCGGGAGTATAACATCAAAGTAACCATTCACTGATCAGTCTGCTTAGTGCCGCTTTAAGTGGACTACATCTAATGCTGTATTCTGGACTAAGACTGCTCATTGTTACGTGTATATGATTTGATTTTTACCACTTGCAAACTCACAAAGTGCTCATAAAAGGCACTTTACCTCCTTGATGTTCCACGTTTGCCCTCTGCTCATTTTGTTTTGGATACACCACTTGTTCCCTTCATGAAATCATGTCATATAGAGTCACATCTTGTCATTACATCCTGTTTTTGGTTCGTTTAGAAGTATTTGGTCTGTGTCGCATTCATATTTCAATCGAACCAACCCAGAGTTTGTTTGGAAGCGGACCGAGACCCATCTTTTTAGCAGTCTCAGTCCGTTTGTTTGGTGCACACCAGGGTTCACATAGCAGCGTTCACACTTACTCAAATGAACCGCACTAACAGAGCAATCGCACCAGGGTTCGTTTTAATCGAACTAAACATGACAAGTGTGAACACACCCTTAGTGATTACTTAGACACCAATGAGTTCTACATTTAGTACTGTTCCAGTAAAAAACTCATCTTGTTAATACAATCCTACTTTGCATGTGTAGCTGGTCCAATTTGAGCACAGATTCAAAGCCAATTAGAGCAAAGTCATTGCTGCTTAGATGTTCCCTCTGCCGCTGAGAGGTCCTGCTGACCAGCACATTAGCAAACAGTGACCACAGGACGTACAGCACAGTCTGTGAAATCAGCCTCATTATTTCTGCACAGCCACCCCCAAGAAAGAAAGAAAGAAAGAAAGAAAATTACTATTAGTATCACTAACGGAAAACTTTCAGATGTGAATCTTGGTATCTTTTCAAGCATTATGCCGCATTTGAAATGCTCCTAGCCAAAAAAAAAAAAACACTTTGAGCCCAGCCTTGTTCCCAATACATTACAGCTTCTTAAAGGCAACACTTGCAGGTGTCCTGTATAGCGTGAGAGCCCATTAGCTTTCTCTAACCATGCATTGTTGCTGGAATCTCATTAATAGAGACATAAAGCGACTAGCATTGATTGGGGGTGGTGGGTCAGAGCAGGCTAATTTTAAATTCAGCCATAGTCAGCACATATCCATTTGTCTAAAGGTAATTACGCCATACCAAGGCAGGGTTTTGTGCATCCAGTCAGACACGGTTTGAGACGGGACGCCTCGAGGAACACTAACACTATAATACATTTTATGATGAAGCAAGGAAATAATTTGATCTTCTTAATAAATTTTTCCGCAAGGTTTCTCTAAACCTAGTAGAACACTGCAATATTTTGTCCGTAGAGATTTATGTGGCATTTCGGTAGTCTGCATGGCCACTGGAAGAGTGAAGTGTAAAAGAAAGATCAATCAAAAAAGAAATGTCATGACAAACCTATATGACGTTTTACTTTCCATAAAATACGAAAGGAGACATTTTAAAAAATGTCATCCATATGTACACTACCAGTCAAAAGTATTTGAACAGTAAGATCTTTAATGTTTCTTTAAAGAAGTCTCTTCTGCTCACTAAGCCTGCATTTATTTTAAAACAGTAAAATTCTGAAATATTTTTACTATTTAAAATAACTGTTTTCTATTTGAATATATTTGAAAATGGAATTTATTTCTGTGATCAAAGCTGAATTTTCAGCATCATTACTCCAGTCATCAGTGCCGCATGATCCTTCAAAAATCAATCCTGTTCAAGAAACATTTATTATTATCAATATTTAAAACAGTTGAGTACACAAAACCCTGAAAAAAATATACTCAGCTGTTTTTAACATAATAAAAATAATACATTTTTTTGAGCTGCAAATCAGAATATTAGAATGATTTCTGAAGGATCATGTGACTGGAATAATGATGCTAAAATTCAGCTTTGAAATCAAGGAATAGAAAACAGTTATTTTAAATAATAAAAATATTTCACAATTTTGCTGTACTTTGAATCAAATAAATGCAGGCTTGGTGAGCAGAAGAGACTTCTTAAAAAAAAAAACATTAAAAATCTTACTGTTCAAAAACTTTTGACTGGTAGTGTATCTCAATCAAACCAAGTTCCATACTGAAAGCAAAGCATAGTGAATTATGGACCTTGTGTGGAGGGATCAATAGAGACATACTTGTTATTAAATCAGAAATGCCATCCATATGCCCCATCAGCTTTCAGGCCATCACACCCATACATTAACACATAGTTGTTTGTTCTTAGAGTGCCAAGAAGCATTAAACGGATTTAGATATGAATCTACACTCATTCTCAGTTCATCAAACACTCATGCGCTACCTGAGGGGCGTGTTGAAGTGTGTGTGGCGAGGTCTCATCAGTGAAAGAGGGTGTAAATCACCTATCATCTATATGCAGATGAAATCAATTCAAGCGCTGAACCTCATGCCTGCTGAGCATCATCTAATTGATGTTCCTCTGTAATGCTCGCAATGACAGCCTGATTCACTCCGCGCGCTCATATGTGCACACACACGTACGTGCGAACGTGTATCGAAAACAAACACACCGCAACGCATAGCAAGCGTGTTCCACCAAATCAGAGAAATAATTAGAAGTAATCAGAAAGCATGACGATTTTTGAAACATGCTCACAAAAACTCTCACAAACGCACGCTGGTAGATTAGCTAATAAGATACAGAGGTGGTTTGCTGAACAGATGAGCGGTGTTGTACGACACTAAATGTCATGATGATGCTTGTATCGGTACAATAATAGAAAAATTGCCAGTTTCTCATGCACCATTTGCATGAATTAATTCAAGTAATGCTCTAAAACAACTCAGCTGGGTGTGAAACAGGTGTATTCCGCTGTGTTTTCTAAAACCTGCTGAAGCACAGCTAAAAATCACTGTTAATAAGCACAAATACATAAACAAATACACAATAATTTACATAAAAATAGATGAATAAATGTATATGAATAGACAAACTATATATATTTGTAGCAATAGCCAAAAATACATTGTATGGGTCAAAATTATTGATTTTTCTTTTATGTCAAAAATCATTAGGAAATTAAGTAAAGATCATGTTACATTAAGATTTTTTGTAAAATTCCTACTGTAAACCTATCAAAATGTAATTTTTGATTAGTAATATGCATTGTTAAGAACTTAATTTGGAGAACTTTAAAGGTGATTTTCTCAGTATTTGGATTTTTTTGCACCCTTAGATTCCAGATTTTCAAATAGATGTATCTCGGCAAAATATTGTCCTATAATAACAAACTATACAACAATAGAAAGCTTAGTTATAGAAAGCTTTCATATGATGTATATATCTCCGTTTTGTAAAATTTAACCTTATGACTGGTTTTGTGGTCCAGGGTCACATATATCAGTTGAAGTCAAAAGTTTACATCCCCCTTTTACCAAAGTAAGGGGATCATACAAAATGCATGGTATTGTTTATTTCATACTGACCTAAATAAGACATTTTACATAAAAATTTTTTACATATAGTCCACAAGAGAAAATAATAGTTGAATTTATAAAACTGACCCTTTTCAAAAGTTTTATATCCCCTTGATTCTTAATACTGTGTTGTTACTTGAATGATCCACAGCTGTTTTTTTTTTTTTTTTTTGTTTAGTGATAGATGTTCATGAGTTCCTTCTTTGTCCTTAACAGTTAAACTGCCTACTGTTCTTCAGAAAAAAATCCTTCAGGTCCCACAAATTCTTTGGTTTTGTAGCATTTTTGTGTATTTGAACCCTTTCCAACAATGACTGTATGATTTTATGATCCACCTAAGCTGAGGGACTCATTTGCAACTATTACAGAAGGTTCAAATGCTTACTGATGCTCCAGAAGAAAAAATAATGCATTAAGAACCAGGGGGTGAAAACATTTTCAATTTGAAGATCAGAGTAAATTTAACTTATTTTGTCTTCTGGGAAACATCTTCTGTTAGAAAAAAAAAGATATTTAGGCAAAATAAGACAAATTTACATATCTCCATTCTGTCAAAAGTTTTCACCCTTCTGAAGCATCAATGAATGTTTGAAACTTCTGTAATAGTTGCATATGAGTCCCTCAGTTGTCCTCAGTGTGAAAAGATGGATCTCAAAATCATAGTCATTGTTGGAAAGGGTTCAAATACACAAAAATGCTAAAACCAAAGAATTTGTGGGACCTTAAAGGACCTTAATAACATAAATCACCCTACATAGCTGCAGAAGTACCAACGTAGTGTTTACAAAGTGAAAATGCAAAAAAGATCAAACGCCCCTTACAAAAAATGGTAAAAAAAATAATGTAGGGTGATTTGGAAGTTGGAGAAGAAAACTGTATTGACTCGGACTAAAGGCTGCGTCCGAAAACGCATCAGCGAGACCATGCTCTGAAACACGTGTGTAAACCCAATAGAAAAACGCAACATCAAGGGAAAAGACGTAGAGACCAGAAAGCTATAAAAGCATGTGGGGAGCGTGCAGCCGGCAGCTTCTGCTCCAGAGAAGCTAGCATGACGCAGGGGCGCCGGAAGTATGGCTGAAGACGCAGCCTCATTCCCTAGAGGAACTAGGGTTACGTACGTAACCTATACAGTTCCCCAGCGGGAGTCAGCTGCGTCTGAAAATGCTTTGGGAACGATGTACCAACGCCACCAGACTTGCCATCCCCTGCCTAGTGTGTCTGCAGCACAGCTAAGGCAAAAGGACCGCAGAGCCGGGAGTGGCCTGAAGGTCAAGGCCATAAAATCTCACGAAAGTGAGGGGCGTGGACCATCCAGCAGCGTTACAGATGTCCGCGATGGGAACACCTGAAGAGAGGGCCTTGGAGGCTCCCATACCTCTCGTAGAGTGAGCCTTGATCCCCATAGGGATGGGGAGGTCAGAGGACTCATAAGCCAGGGAGATAGACTTGACTATCCCCTGACTCGCACTGGACACACACAGTTTAGCTTCTCCTGGTCTGGCTCCCGTAAGGGAGGAGGACAGAAAGCTTCAAGCACGACAGGCTGTGGAGCAGAAGAGGGGACTTTAGGACTGTAACCTGCTCGAGGGTACAGAAGAGCTTTGGCCATGGCAGGTGCAAAGTTCAAATGAGAAGGGGCCACGGAAAGGTGCCTGTAAGTCACCCACTCTTTTTAATGAGGTAATTGCCAAGAGGAAGCCAGTCTTCAGTGTCAACACTCTGGAAGAAATCTCTTCGATGAGTTCGAAGGGAGGTAAAGACATAGCCTCCAGAACCATGGCCAGATCCCACATGGGGATCTGGACTAGAGAATGGTCTCTCTACAACCTCGGTTGTACCTTCCACAACTCCGGGTGGGGGTGAAGGATCAAGCCGCCCACTTGCGAGATAAGGTCCCTCCTGACGGGAATCTCCCATGGATCGGTTAGAGTCGTTTGAAGCTGCATTTAAACTGCATTTTGGAAGCTCAAACTTGGGGGCACCATTGAAGTCCACTATATGGAGATAATTCCTGAAATGTTTTCCTCAAGAAACATAATTTCTTTACAACTGAAGAAAAAAAGACACAAACATCTTGAATGGCAAGGGGATACGTAAATTATCTGTAAAAAAAAAAAAAAAAAAATTCTGGAAGTGAACTTCTTCTTTAAATCATATCAAAATATTTCTGCACTAATACTGTCAATTGACTGCAAAATAATGAGTTTTTCCAAACAGGTTTCCCCTAGATTTCCATTGGTTGAACAAACAGATAGCCCCGTGCCAAACTAATGCCACTGGTTGAACTGATAGTGCTGTGTCAGGCTTGTCAAGTATGATAATTTAATTGCACCATGCTGTTTATACATTTAGAGGGTATTAATGTACAAATAGTTGTCTTAGCATATTATGCCAGAATAGAAGAAATCATTTCAACATCGGAAAAACTGACACACCTCACCTTTAACTATCCTTTCGGTGCTTGTTGATGTGACTAAGATCTGTTTAAATTTCTATAATTTACACAGCGTTGATAGAGTCACGACCCACGTGGGATTGAAGGGGCAGTTAATTTCACCTCATTAGCAGGAAACAGTCACAATAGATTAGCCTCTCTTCAAATGATGCCTTTGTTTGATTACCACACACAACGGCAGCAGAAATCCTCAAGGGAGATGCTGCAAGGCCGGAATCAATGATGGACAATCCCGACTGCCTTATCAAATTCATGCTTGGTTGACAACATTCATCTTGTAAGTCTGGTCATGTCAATTCCCCATATTCCCCTTTGAATCTCCAACTAATATAGTCTGGGTAAAATGTTTCAAGCCCTACTAACATCGCCTTGACAAATCAGTGTGGTTCCTAACCTTAAATCTAAGTCTGATAGATTTACATTTCTATTTATCACATTAAGGGTTTTGAGCCCTTCTTTTATGTGCACTATTTGTGAGAAAGGACACGCTTGAAAAGAGGCCACAGTCTCAGAGGGATTCCTACCAAAGCTAACATAAAGGTTAAACATAACTATGCTATTTCCTATGCATGTACTTTAATTTTTATTCTCATGGATTCAACAGTAGATTGTTTGTTTTTCTGCTTGTTTCAGATCCCCAGTAGTCACTGACCCGCTTATTGACCATCTGATGTATCCTGCACAAAAAAAAAAAAATCTAGCAAGTGCCTGTGAACATTTTTTTTTACCCCGTGTCAGATTAATATTGTATTATCATTGATTTCAGATACACCTGCCACTAAATGACATTAAAACAAAGCAGTTGGTCACTTGGTTGGTCAGAAGTTGGCCGTTTTCCAGCAGAAGCAAGTGCAAGTGGATTGAGGACTAGACGCTGTTGATAGTCGAATGTCTGGATACAAAAGTTGCAATTTGTCAAGGCTTTTACCAAAGAATTGTAAAGAAGCCATGAAAAAATAAAAATAAAAATAGCAGTCCAGCAGACAGTTTGTTCTGTTCTGTTTGATCTATTGATATAATGTTCTATTTGATCTGTCTGATCTATTTTTATTTTGTTTTGTAATTTTGTCTTTTTGTCTTGTGTTTAATTTATGTTCGGTTTGTTCTGTTCTGTTTTGTGAAAGTACTTTCTCCTTCAAGTTTTGTCTCAATCAGTACTGTGAGTTTTACCTGTTTGGCAAACGTCACTATTTTTCAATTCAATTTGTTGACACTAGCAGCACAGAAATGACACATCAACTTTAATTTTCATTTCATGACAGTTTTATATAATTTATGTTTTCATTCCACATTGAAACACAAAATTAGACAACTCAAATTTAAAGCATGAGGTGATAAGTGTGGATGAAAATGCCTTTGACACTTATCCCCCCGTTTGTTTATTGTTTGTGTTGATTTTTGTAAGAAAAAAGATGAAGAGTTTCTGTCTAGATGTCGCTACAGATGATTTCTTTGTGAATAGTTCAATAACTGAGATGAAAGATTCATGAAGTGGCATCTATTGGCATCCCCATATGTTTTTCATCTCCCTCTCTGTTTCTTCCATTCTTTCTGTCCCTATGTTGATCTATCTTGACATCCATCCGTTTGGCTCACTTTCTCTGCATCCAATTTCTTGATTTCCTCTTCATCTTTCCCTCACTTTCGCTCTCATTAAAACTCTGGCCATGTTCTCTCATTCTCTCAGTCTCTTTCCCTCCTTTTTTTCCCATTTCCCCTCATCAACAGAGTCTTTTTATATAGACGAAGCGGCTCTCCTCTCTGCTCGACCGTGACTCAGTAACACCTCCTACTGGAGGCACACGCTCAATGCTGGAGTGAGAAGATGTGAGGAGAAAGAAAAGGAAAATCACAAATGGCATCTTAGTTCTTCTCATAGACAGCATTGAGATTACATGGAGATCAAATGGAGACTTTTGCTTAGAAACATCAGAGGATCACAAGATACCCCTTTCATCTCACATATGTCTCTTCTCAGAAGTGCAATCAAATGGGATTCCAGTACATTTCTAATCAAAATCTTCATTTTATACCTCTATGCTTCCACTGTGTTGTCAACAATTGTCTCATTGGTGTAAATCCTAAAAGGAGAAACATCTGAGATCTAAAATAAACATAGCTAGAAGCTTCATTATGCCTTGTTATTTACGAAAGAGCAACTTCTGAGTATTAAAATCTGCTTTAACCTCAAGGGGAGCCTGAATAATTCCATATTTCAGATGTATTCAGCACCACAGCTTACAGTTGATCACCAGAAAGAGCAGGAGAAATGGAAAAAAGATGAAAGAAAGCTCAAGCAACTCTTCTCTGATTCAGGAAACTGTCCTTTTGTCATTCCACTCAGAGCACTTTGGCATGCCGACAGAGACGTGACAGGGTTAACATCCTGGTCTTTAAAATATACACCACACACACACACACACACACACACACATACACTGCATCCTTCAGTCAGCCTGCTTAAAGTTTTCATAAATTGCACATTATGATAGATTAAATAAAGGCAGGTGCTGCCTGTGAACTCATTATGGTGTATAATATTCATCGTTCACTCTACAAACTAGAACAGATGTCCTCTATGGCTGCTTTAAAGGGGGATTCATCTATTG
>NC_133364.1:24722874-24766171 GCF_049309525.1 Garra rufa
CACTTTATTGGACTTGTTTTGGACTGATGGAGAGAAACACCTGTCTATACCGTTCTAAAGCTTGGGAGTGCCAGGATAATTTTTTATATATCTCCGATTGCATTCGTCGAAAAGAAGGAAGTCATATACACCTAGGATGCATGGAGGGTGAGTAAATAATACGCTACAGTAGTGCTGTCCTATTGTCAGCCTGCGAGATCGCGATACATGATATTATCATTATTGTGGCAATTTATTTTTATTATTTACTTGCATGAAACCAGATCCAGCATAAGGCTAGTGAAGCTATCTACACTGTATGATGAATAACTCTCTTACCATACACCGCACACATCTACGGTGATCGAACCAATGATCGTTTAGTGTTTCTGAAAAAAATCCTGAATTACGATCATGATTCAATCGCTGAAAAGAATCGGCATCTGGACATAAGTCACTATTCTCTGCATTATTATCGCTGTTTTTAACTTAACTGAAAGGAGGATCAAAAACAGGGCCTGTCTGTCAAGTAATCCTCTAAAAGACTTTTAAATGTGTGGAATTATTTTACACAGCAGTAGAAGAATTTCATTTTTGGATGAACGTTTCTATTAATATACAACGGATATGATGAATACAGCTTACAGGAAACTCTTTTCCCATTTCCTCTCTCTATTCCACATAAAATTCTTGGCAAAACAAACCACTCCATTCTATGACATGTACTGAACATCACTTTCAAACAAGTGAGAGAAATTGTTAGTTTGGTCCAAAACAGAACTTCCGGATTTTGGCCTTTCGACAGCCAAAATCTCCCACTCGTTTAAACTGTCATTTCCTCACTCACTTTTAACGCTCTAAAATATCTCTCTCCATCCATTAGTCATCACTCTTTCAGGCACCTCACAGCAGCACACAACCCCCCGCTGAAACACTCCATAGAACTAGTCACCATTTAAAGAAGCCTGTCATAACTTCTATTCAGACTCTTCTATGGGGAAAAATGGTCTATACAGATTATTTTTAAAGTGATTTTCAAACTTGTCATTCAACATCTTGAAAATAAATAAACAGAAATGCTTATTAGTGGTGTCTGATAAGCCTAGGATAACTATTACTATTGCTGAAGCATATTTAATTTGGTGTGAAAGTTGTCAAGCACCAGTATATTACAAACATGAATGAAATGAGATGTAGGTCTACTTATAAATTGGTACTAATATTAAAAGGATAAAATTCTGTAATTAATTACTCACCTTCATGTCGTTTCAAAACCAAAAGACCTTCATTCAATACATTTTTGATGAAATGCAAGAGCTTTCTGACCCTGCAGAAAGAAGAAATTGCTGAATAAAGTCATTATTTTGTTTTCTTTGCACACAAAAAGCATTCTCGTAGCTTCATGAAATTAAAGTTTAACCACACTCTCAAAAAGGATGTGTTAATTTTTTACACATTGTTTGTGTTATGTCTATTTTAGCACATTTTGTGTTACTTTGTGTTAAATGTGTGTTAAAAACGAAAAAGAAAAAAGAAAATATCCAACACAGTGTGTCCAACACAATATGTGTTAAATATCAGCCAATCACATTGCTGCTTGCCTCACTTCATGAGCCGTTATTCTACTGAGACAAGCTAATTTCCTCGTGCTGCAAGTTTTCATCGTCAGGACATAACTTCGATGTGTGAAGGTAAGAAATGTTTGTATTTGCCATTATACGTTTTTAAAATGTCTTTTGTGATCGTTTGGAGATGGTCGAGGGGCATTTGGCACATATATACGTGGTAAAATTGCCTCACGAATGCCGATGCGAGCTGCGCCTGCGTCTGCGGCACATCACGACGGTGGGAGCTTATTTTAACAAGCTTTATAGTTTCTTTTGTCGGATTAATTGTGAACAGAATCGCTTTTAATTCATCATTGACACGTTGTAGTGCGAATGAGAAAATGCATTCGTTCGTCGCGTCTTTCTCTTTGAAAATGAACAGCTTCGTTGTGACATGTATTGTGCAAATTGCCCTAAGACGCTAACATAATCTCTAATGCTAAAGCTTTTCTTGCCTTTTTTAGCTATCGCTATTTTACAATATTCACTATGTGTAGCCTATAAATAACAAAAGAATCTTTATTTTACTCTTGCAGCTTTGACTGGAAGACTCCTGAAGCGCTTGTGGCAGTTACTGATGTGACAGAGACAAACGAGAGACTTCATCTCACGACCCTCACCATCACTTGTATGCTGATAAAAATATGTAAATAAAACGATTAATGCTTAAGAGGTTGTCAAATACCACATTTTTTTTTAAGTACAAACTTTATAAACCATTAACAACTTTTCACTCAAGGAACAATTATATGTTGAAATGACTGAATTGACTGTTTACCTCTCTTTTTTTAACCTTTTTGAGTTTTTATGTAATTGTTAGTAGCAGGTTTAATAAATTGTGTTTAAACTATACATTAGTTTGCAGTGTCTTTATTGCATACAAAAATTTGGTAAAAAATAACACATAATTGACACAAATTGTGTATTTATAACACAATAGTGTGTAGAAAAAATCAACACATTTTCTGTGTTAGCTGGAATAACACACTAGTTGAGTTAAAACTAACACAAAATGTGTTGTCCTTAACTAGACACAAAGGTGTGTTAAGAAACAGTGCACTGATGCCACATGGACTATTTTAACAATGTCCTTACTACCTTTCTGGGCCTTGAAGGTGTCAGTTGTGTTGCTATCTATGCAGGGACAGAAAGCTCTTGGATTTAATCAAAGAGAAAAGAGAAAAGGCTACAGCTTTCAACAATATCTGCCAACCTGAAACGTCTTTTAGTCAATCAGATCTCTCTAAACATTTTTTCAGAGCGAAGTGACATCAATGTGTGCAAACAGAAGAAGTAAACAAAGCCCACATGAAGAGGAGATTGAAGCTAACGAGTGAATCAAGGCCAGAACGCCATAACTAGAGCATGTCTTACACAGTCTGTGCAAAGGCATTTGAGCTTCTGTAAGCCTGGCATCTTCATGTAGTGAGAACATGGCCGTCGTTTGACTTCTCTGAATATGTAAATACCGAATCTGGCAGGGCAATGAGTTTGAGAGTTCCTCTATTTAACAAACCCAGCCGTTTCATTGGCATGTTCCTCTTTCTGTGGGTTTGGATGCCAGGGAAGGTTGAAGAGGTTGGCATGCTGAGGGCACAACACAACCTCGTACACAAAAACCCACCCACACGCACCAACGGGACACATGTACACATTCAAAGCATATACTGCAAGCTGGCATAAATTACGAAATGCACAGTTTTGAGAAGTTATATGAGGAAATTCATGCACTAATTGACTGAAGGTTGAATGTTTATGGGTGCTTTCACACCTGCCTTATTTAGTTCGGTTGAATCGCACTAGAGTTGGTTTACCCTCTTGGTGCGGTTCGTTTGGGCAGGTGTGAATGTAGCAATCGCACTCGAGTGCGCACCAAAAGCGGACCAAAAAAGCGTACCGAGACCTCCTTGAAGAGGTGGTCTCGGTATGCTTTCAAACGAACACTGGAGCGGTTCGTTTGTGGTGAGAACATGAACCGAACTAGAACAGACCCAACCGCAAAAAGTCCTGTGCCTTTTTGGACTAATTCATCTGCCGTAGTCCGCTGTGCCGTTCATTATGGGATGAGGACAAGTATTTGTTGACAGTAAGCGCTTTAGCAACATAGCCCCATGACAGCTCGCGGAGCCTCATAAATTTGGTCTGATGATCATATAGGTCCCAACTTTCGAAAACTCACAACATCACAATCTTTCTCGTTGTTTAAGGGGCCGTTCACATGTTGCGCCTAAAAACGTGTGGCAACCGCTAGGCGCGCCGCTTTCTCTTTCTTTCCAAACTGCTCTGTAGCTTGCGCTCCAGTGGCGTCTGCCGTTGCTAAGCAACCATGACCTGCACTCTCCATAAACAAAGATACTCTTTGCCATAAATATGCGAAAGTTTCAGCAAAGGATAAATGAATTTTCAGCATTAAAAATTGCTTGCAGTACCCCTGCTATTATATTTATTCAAAAATCTTTCTTCCTGTACAGCTATGATAAGCTGTTTCTCCAACTTGCAAGTGCTTTCAATGTTATTAAGGGAAAGGATGAAGCTGATTGGTTGGTTCATGTCACATGACCTGTGGTGCGCTTGCAGAATTCTGAAAAGTTCAGATGTTTTTATCTCGATGCGGAACGTTCGCGAATGGAAAAAACGTCTCCATTCTGAGCGCGCATACCTTGCGTCTACATTTGAAATCACGAGCTTGAGCGCGCAAAAGACGCGACATGTGAACGGCCCCTAACAGTTTAGAAAATACGTTCAATACACTGATCTATATAATTCTCTATTATAGATCAGTGGTTCAATGACACGATCTGGCCAACGAGTGATGTGGATGTTGTCACATGACTGCATTTTGGTTAGTTTCAACTGGTTCGGACGAGAGCAATCAGTGTGGTGTGAAAAGGACCCAAAACGGCAGAAAAATGCTACAATGTATCATTTGTTGCCCAAATGAACCGAACCACAGATGTGAAAGCACCCTAAAAGACAGCAAAACCAAATTCACAAAGTGAGACATCCTTTCCTCAAAGCAGCTGAGACATTATTGTAACATGTAACGGTTCTTTGTGCATTGATATGCTCATTTCCATTAGAAAACAGACAATACCTCATTGTTTCTAGTGATTTTGTGTCTAATTTTGGCATCTAATGATTTTTCCAGAGAAGGAACGGGCGGTTAATATTGCTGCAAATAATTATCTGCATGGCTGAGACAGCTCTGAATTAAACCATGTGTGTGACAAAGAGAGATGAGAGGGAGAGTTGTGTAAAAATAAGCATTTAAAAATAGCATTCATGTAGTGTGTTTGTGAACATGTATTTTATGTATTAAATAGTGATTTTAATTATACTGTAGATTTTTCTTAGATGCAGTAGAAATCCAAAACCTAGCAAGCTGCCTATTTAGACATTTTGGGGTCAAAAGCATGCTTTGGTTTTCTGTTTATCACTAGTCAGCGTAATGTATTTGCTTTTAAAAAGTAGTCAAAGAAAAAGATGAAAAATAATTTTCTTATAATAATACTCCTACAAACATTTTTCCAAGATACATTTTAAAGGCAAATGTATTGATAAAACATGTTACTTATAAATATACTTCATTTAACACTGAAAAATATTACAGTTATATTTAAATTATTATTAATTAATAAATTAATTATTTTATTCATTAAAGAGCTAATTAAAACAAAAAGAGCTGACGTAAAACATTATTTCAAATGCATGTTGTTTCTTTGCACTTCCACAAAATTTCTACACAACAATGCTGTTTTCAACATAATAATAATAATATGAAAATGTGTGTTTGATTGATTTGGCCAAACTATAGTTATAAGCAGAAATGTCAATTTGTATATCTTTTCACCAGTAGGTGGCGCTGTGCTGAAACTATTTATGTGCCCTCAGGTCATGCTTGTTATAACACATACCAACTTTGGTCAGAATCTGCTAAAGCGTTGCAGAGATAAAACCTCATGTTCAATTTTGCACAAACTTTGTCAAATTCGTTAACACGCATTACGAAAATGGTTTGGTATATATCAAAAAGCTTTTTTGCCAGAATGCTCTGAAGATCAAAGACAATTTTGGTAAAAATGGGAGAAACTGTCTAGAATGAGTTAAAAAAAAATCAAAATTGATCATAGAAATTTAATTTCTGGTATGCATTTGACTCGGATACATTCCTTGGTATGAGCCAAGGAATCAGAGGAAAAAATTTGGAAAAATTTAGCTTTTAGACCTTACGGTTAAAAAGTTAGCAGAAACAAGAGTACAAATTTGGGCTGTTGGTGGCGCTAGAAAGTTTGAGTTAGAGACTCCAAATTCACTGTGGTTAATTATTAGAATGTCCTCTGTCTGTGTGCCAAATTTCATAACTTTCATGCAAGCAGTTCTTCAAGATTCACAAGATTCATTACAATATTCTAAAGCGTTTGAAAAATACAGCATTTTACTACAAAATTCGAGAATGACCACGCTTAAAATGGCTGACATAGGCAAATTGGGTATTGTTTGATTCGGTATGCCGTTCCAATTTAACAAGACCAGTCTTATGATTTTTGGTCAAACTGTTCAGATATTATAAACAAAAAAGTCACATTATATCTTTTGACCATTGGACTGTGCTGTGGTAAAACTACTCATGTGCCCTCAGGTTAGGGGTGGGCGGTACACCGGTGTCATAGTCATCACCGGTGTGAGATAGCGCCACGACATGGATTTTCTAATACCGTCAATACCGGTATATTTAAAACATTAAATTTTCTTCAAACGTTCAGTTGTGGTCTGAATACCTGTCCTTATACTATCTTGTTGTAAATAAAAAAGTAAAACATATTCGTATCAGCTTTGCAGGTGGTAGGTAAAAGGGGAGTGGCCATTAAACGGCTGGTGAAACATCGTGAAGAAAGGTCGGCCCTGTAGCCTATACCAGGGGCGGAGTGGCAATCGGGACGACCGGGACTTTTCCCGGTCGGCCGGCCAAAGGATTTACACAGCGGATCACAAATTGAGCAGGCGCGAGGCGAACGCGACCGGCCTGTTTACGTTTACTTTCGATTTTGTAAAGGGTGCAGCACATCTTATAATAGATATTTGTCAGTGAGTACAAGATTGCAACAAATCCTCCAGTCTATTTTTGTCATCTCTCTTTACTTTCGACCCGTGATCGTTCAAATCTAAAGGTCATTGTACACTGAGTCCGATTTTCGTATGTGTTTTTTTTTTTTAGTTTTCTCATATTCGCCATCCTTATCAAAATGCTTATTATGGATGTGAAAATGCAGAACATCAAACATGATCCAAATTTTTTTATGACGGATGAAAGTTTCAGAGGCAGTGTGTAAACTCGATTAACATAACCTGTATTTTTTTTAACGTGCAAAAATGTCGGACGAAAATTTCGTACTCACGTGTGCAAAGACATTAACTCCAGCAGCTCATGTTGGATGCAGGGTTGCCAAGTCCGCGTTTTTCCCCACAGAATTAGTCTACTTTTAAACTGTTGCCATGGGTTGATTTCCCCCAGTTATTTAAAGGTTTTAAATATTGCAGAAATTAAATTTAAAAAAATAATTTTTGTTTTGTTGTACACTGTTAAGTAAGATCTTTAGGTTTTTTGCAAAATAAATATGTTGAGAATGCATAATACTCTCCCATGTCTCTTTTTGATAAGGATACCTACCATATACTTATTATATTATGAAAAGATTAACTTTATTCACATACTAAATGGACAGGACAGGCTACTTCTCCGAAAATGTACCAAAAAAAGTAATACCGTGATATTATACCGGCACCGTTCAAAAGATGAAAAATACCGTGATATTAATTTTAGGTCATATCGCCCACCCCTACCTCAGGTCATGCTTGGTTATAACACGTAACACACAGAATCTGCTGAAGTGCTGCAAAGATACAGCTTCATTTACATTTTTTCACAAACTTTGTCAAATTCATTAACACGCTTTATAAAAAAGGTTTGGTATATCAAAACGCTTTTGATAACTTTTTGCCAGAATGCTCTGCAGATCATCTGAGCCAATATTAGTGAAAATTGGACAAACTGTTGAGGACGAGTTTGAAAAAGTTGATCATAGAAACATAATATAAAATTCTCTTTTTCTTTTTTTGGTAAGCATTTGACTCTGTATGAGCCAAGGAATCAGAGGAAAGACATACTTTTGCTTTTAGACCTTATGGTTTAAAAGCTACTAGCAGAAACATGAGTGCAAATTTGGCCTGTTGGTGGCGCTATAGAGATTGAGTTAGAGACTCCAAATTTGCTGTGTTTAATGATAAGAATATCCACTGTCTGTGTGCCAAATTTCATAACTTTCATGCGGTTCTAAAAGACTCACAACATGAAGGCATTTGAAAAATACAGCATTTTACTACAAAATTTGAGATTGTCCACACTTAAAATGGCTGACATAGGAAAAAAGAGTATCGTTTGATTTGGTTTGCCGCTCTGAATCTAACAAGATCAGTATTTTGATTCTTGGTCAAACTGTTCAATTATTATAAACAAAAGTGTCACATTAAATCTTTTGACCAGTAAAAATTGGACAAGGTGTCGAAGACGAGTTTTCAGAAAAGTAGATTATAGAAATTTAATTGAACTAAATTTAATTTAATTTAATTTAATTTAACACTTGGTATAAGCCAAGGAATCAGAGGGAAAAATAATTTAGTTTTTAGACCTTATGGTTTAAAAGTTAGTAACAGAAACGTGAGTGCAAATTTGGCCTGTTGGTGGCGCTAGAGAGTTTGAGACTCCAAATTTGCTGTGGTTAATGTTGAAACTATCCTCTAAATGTGTGCCAAATGTTATAACTTTTCTGCAAGCGGTTCTATGGGCTGCCATTGACTTCCAGAGCTGTAGAAGAAAAAAAAGCCAGAAGCAGCAAATCGGCATATCAGAATGATTTCTGAAGGATCATGTGACACTGAAAACTGGAGGCATGATGCTGAGAATTCAGCTTTGCCATTAAAGTGATAAATTTTAAATATTTTAAAATAGAAAGCAGTTATTTTAAACTGTAATAATTAAAAATGCTCACACTAAATTATACACTGTGCCAAGCGGAGATAACATTATCTGACACATTTAAACCCTACATTAAGACGCACTGTGAACTGCCTGTGCTAGAAGCCAACACAATCAAAAACTGAGAGACAGGCCAAAAACGGTTCCAGACATTTTCTCGGTTGGCCATCTTTTGTTGTGTGTCTACTGGTGGTGCTTGACACACAATTGAATAATTTATAGCATTAGCTTAATGGGAGATTTACCCTGCACCATGACTACCAAAATCTCAGAAACACAGTGAGCGTATGCGAGGAGTCAGTAGGTATTTACTTTCATCATATACACAGGTCCTATCAGGGATCTGATAATTTTCCACCAATTGAATCATTATCATAGCAACAGATACACAAATACTTCCACAAACTGCTGGCCTGCGCAAACAAAGCAAATAATAAATGTTGCCAACCTCTAGAGATGCAGTATAATGATGGCCATATAACAAAGATTTCACTCACTTAAATGCAAAATAGAAGCCATCAAATAAAACAAAGTCCATGCATTTTAATGCAGTGCTATATTGATATAGTTGTTGTTGAACAAATGTTGTTGTTTTGTTATTCTTGTGGGGACGTCTGACTGAATGGTTGTTATTCAACTGGGGACGCCTTGACAAATAGAGGACAAAACCATATTCCTCACAAGCAAATAACATTGCATTACAGAGATTGATGGTGACATAAGTGTTTTGCGTAGGTCCTTATATTGTAGAGTGGTAATTTCACAATGTAAGTGGATGGATGCGTGTCTTTAGCTCATAAAGCACTGCCCCTACAGGTAGGTCAAAGAACTGCAGTGTTCATGTGAGTGGTGGTATGTAAGTGTGTAAGTTGTTTACTAACTTTTTATTAGTCTTCCCATTATTGCCATTATATTGTTCATTCAGACTGATTCGTGAATGCGGAACAAGTATTAACACAAGAGGCGGGATTTATTGTTTTAACCAATGACAGCCGATCATAAGTCTTATCCAATCACATCTTGATGGAGGCATTGCCTCCTATCGCGTAACTTTCCCCCATTCATTCTCAATTACCCCCCAACAAACTCACCGTGTGCTTTAGAGCATTTGTTAAAACTCAGTGGGCTCAGGGGTGGTGAGAGAATTGCTTTTACCAATCTTCAAGCTCACTTAAGCCCGGTTCAGACTACACAGATTTTTTGTTAGTTACGACAAAGATGGTTATGCAAAGATGCATAAAACACCCTTATACTCACTTCTGCTGTGGGTGAAGCTGCATTACGAATGATTCGCATGAACATAGATGCATATGTAGATCGGGATCGGCGCTTTCCTTTCAAAAACGAAAGTAACGTTAATCCTCTGCGTCTTCAGCGGCTCAGATGTCAGGAGTAAATGACTGCTATGTTCATTATTACATCTAACAACAGAACACCTCAATCGCTCAGAGACATTCTTGTCTTCCCCTGCACCTGAGTCGACACAATGGCGATTGGAGTCGGACTGTTTCAGCTCAGTGAGGGCGGGTCTAAGGTAAGGCGCTCATGTCAATCAACTATCATGGGAGCGGCCTCTGTCTGTGTGCCGTCACACCGACAAGAAGCTGAGAATGACCTGATTTTAAAAAGGGGATATTACTTTTAAAGATTAAAAAAAAAATACCACTGGGTGGATTTTTATCATTGTAGGGTGGTTGTGTACACAAACTGCCAACACACATTAATGTTTAAACAACATGTAAAAGTGAGTTTTGCATCCGATTACCCTTTTATAAAGTATCTGTAGTTTATCAGAGTTTTTCTTTGGAAAAATTTCACTTCACTACATTCCAAAGCATAATGTCATACTTTTTACGGCACTACATTTTATAAATCGAAGTTGTTGTTTGTTTTACCTTTAATACTTGAGAACATTGTTTGAATGTTTGAAGTACTTTTACTTGAGTAAAAGTAAGAAAGTAATAGATTTCTAATGTAATCAAGTATTAAGTGATATTTAATATGAAACTACTGCAATAAAAAGTACAATATTATGCTTTGGAATGCTGTGAAGTAAAGTTTTTTAAAGAAAACCACTCAGAGTAAAAATACTTCACTACTGTCCACTTCTGCCACTATGAAACACTACACGAGGTGTAATGATTGAATATTGCGTCCCGACGCCCATTGTTGTTTACGATTCCCCACGACACCCTACGACAAGCAGATCATGCCAAAACCAGGCTAAAATCGTGTAGTCTGAACTGGGCTTTATTATGATTCACAACAGAGTGTGCCACATTGGAAGCACAGTGCTGTACCAGGTGAGCTACCGAGCAAGTTTACTATATCAGAAAAGCCATACAACTGGAGCTGGTTATGTGGTGTATATATCAAAATGCATTAGATAACAAAACATGCACTGTAAGTGTTTTCAGGTCATAACAAAGCAATACGAAATCTTTACTAAACAATAATCAGCCCCTAATTTAGAAAAATTGTGTATTTTACAACCTGATCTCATGACGAAAACTTACCTGTGGGAACTTTTTCGCAAGACATGAAATATGTACTTCCATGTATGTTTTGTGATATATATTCGATGTGAAATGTCCACTGCTTGGTGCTAAAACAGTGTTTGTTTTTTTTTCCCTAAGAACAGATGAACGTATATATGGTACGTTTTATGTGATGTTGGTATGTGTCACCGCAGTTCTGACTTGAAATATCCGTTCAATGGCGCTGTAACTCTAATGCTCCGTGATGTTTTAAAATAACATACTATCTGCACTACACCTAAACCTACCCGATAGTATGAACAAAAGTGAATGTGATGTAAAAATGCAATTTCAAGTATGACGTTTTAACTTGTTTGTCAATCTCTCATCTTTCAGCTCTTTCATCGGAGTCATGCTTTTCACAAGATTCATACCCAAGGATTCTGCATTTTCATAACGGCTGAGCTATCAAGTAAGCTTGTTACTTTCAGAAAGCGAAACATATGGAGTTGTAATCATAACTGTATACAAAAACAATTACAAGTGTTTGCTGTTTTACCACCTCTAGTGTTTATTGGTACGTATTTCGTGTGTAAAACATTCCCACAGGTACATTTTGGTCATGAGATCAGGTAGGTGTTTCAGCTGGAAGCTGGAGTGAATTGTATGTATACAGCAAATATGTTTTTGGAGTACTGCAAAAAATGGCTTGTGAGCTTGGGTTGGTCATTAGATTCATATAACAGAATATAATTATTCAAAGTAGCTTAGGGACTCTGCTAAGGCTGAATGATGAAGGAACTCAAACTAAAAAATACATTAAATAAGCACTCTCTCATTCAAATTTTTTCCATATTCTTTGTTGCATATTATAGCACTACAGTAGCACGTTCTCACATATCAATGTCTGAAAAATCCACAGCGAGCAATAAAAAGGCAACAATGGCAAAGAAAAAAAAGTGCCCTGAGATGGTTGGAGCTGAAAGGAAGAAAGGGAGCACATCCAGAAGAGAGAGTGTTTGATCCACAGCACATTGCAATTATGGATTACAGTGTGTCCAACTACAAGGCAATTCCAGCTGGGTGAATGTAAAATAAATTGTGCTACAAAAAAAACTGCCCAGCTGTGCCAAAAATAACACTGTGCCAAAACGAATGCATTGTGCCAAGAGAAAACCCAACTAACGCATTCAATCACTAAACTGAATGTCGTCATCACCAAAAGGAAAAGTAAAAAAAGAACGACTTCAAACTGATTCAAAAGATTATCAAAAACATATTTAGACTTGTACCACATATTGCTGGCAACACTACTACCACATATTTTTTCCCCCATTACATAATCTTTTTTTTTTTCATTGTAATTGGCTATATAATTTCATTAAAATTTCCCAAATTTTATGCAAACTTTTGCATTGACTGGATGCATCAAGCTCAGGCATTTAACCCTTAAAAGCTTTTTTTTCAATAACTTAAAAAAGTTTTTATTTAATTTTTTAATGAAGAAAAACAGCCTATTTATAATGGTCCAGTGTGCACTTTTTTTTTTTTACAATTGTGCAATCGTTTTTATCTTTTTATTAAATTGTGGAATATCAGTCACACAGCGCACAGCAGGCAAACAGTAATTTCTTCATTCTCTCAGCCCAAATGAGCTGATGAAATTAACAAAAGATGTTGGTGATTGGAATTGCTCTGATCTAAATGAAAAAATAACACAGAAAGCAGCTTAGGAGCTTAGCTAAGATAATAGGTAACACATAACATGGTGTCTGTTTATGCTTAAAGCTAATGATTTTTCTCATTGTTTTGATTCTGCAATGCAGAACAAGATAAGGGACACACAAGGAGAGAGGTATTCAATCCCTGAACAGAGTCTGAAGGATACGTCCTTTAAGTAAAGTCACTGGTGGCCTTGGTGGTCTCTATCTATTGACATAAATTAGCATTAGCACCACAAGGCTGTCATTCAGTGTAGCAGGTAATTGTTGTCATCTATTCCGACTGAACAAAGACAAGGTCTCAGGTCTCTGCGGTTATTACTCAGGCCCCTTGTCTATTTTAGAACCTGAACTCTCTAATCTCTAGCACTAACAGCTACATTTGAAAATCTCAGCCTCTGGATGAAGTTTTTAAGTGGATTGTGTTGTCATAATACTCTTCCGATTAGGTTTCGGAACTCTTTTTCTTACTCTTAAAGGGACAGTTCACTCAAAAACGTACTTACCTTCATGTCGTTCCAAACACATAAGACCTTTGTTCATCTTCGGAACACAAATTAAGATATTTTTGATAAAATGCCAGCACGTTTACTTTAATTGACCTCTTGGTGACTTTGAAACTGAGATGGTCTGCGGACATACACACTTTTAAACGATTTCAGTCAGGCTGTCTGCTTACAAAGACCCTGTCCTAGTTTCTCAGTGCAGAGAAAAGACCTGAGGGGTTACTTCAGTCCAGTCTGAAAGAAAGAAGAGATAAGAAAAGTGCAATTGGAAAGAGGCAAACTGTGCTAGACATCTTTGAGCAAGATAGATTCTGACTCAACAAGATGTAGGAACATAAAAGGCTAATGTCAACATTCTACTAAATATCCCTTTTTCCTAAAGGGCTAGTTCACCCAAAAATGAAAATCTGATGTTTTTCTGCTTACCCTTAGGGTATCCAAGATGTAGGCGACTTTGTTTCTTCAGTAGAACACAAACGAATATGTTTAACTCAAACGGTTGCAGTCTGTCAGTCATATAATGGCAGTCAATGGGACCCACAGCTTTGAAAGTCAAAAAAACACACACAGACAAAACCAAATTAAACCCTACGGCTCGTGACGATACATTGAGGTCTTTGAGGCCGGCTGTTGTGAACACACTCAGGACAATTAGACATTGCGTTGGATCAGACGTAAAAAAAAAATATATAAATTCTGTTCAATTTCTTGAACAGACAGATTGTTTTGTGTGTTAAGACCTCAATGTATCGTCACGAGCCGCAGGGTTTAATTTGGTTTTGTCTGTGTGTTTTTTTGACTCTCAAAGCCGTGGGTCATTGACTGCCGTTATATGACTGACAGACTCCAACAGTTTGAGTTAAAAATCTTCGTTTGTGTTCTACTGAAGAAACAAAGTCTCCTACATCTTGGATGCACCGGGGTGAACTATCTCTTTAATCGTCTTCTTGTATTTGTGAACTGATATTTGTGATCTTACAAGGGCTGCAAACGCTACAAAAATTCTCACACCTGCATGCTTTCACGACCCGCAAACACACAAGTGGATGCAATTCGACACTAAGAGCAGAGAGCATCCGTGCTATAGTGGAGCTAAAATTAGCAACCAATCTCCCTGAGCCTCTTTTTCACAGTGGCACACACTGAAGAGTCAATGATTACAGCCTGTCTAGAGTCTGAAGATGCTGACGTTGAACTCCTCAAGTGGCACATTAAAGTAGGCTGAAAAAAGAACAGCATTTCATGACTAAGGCAGCAGTCGGGTAAACTGATTACAGTACCGAACATGCTGGACAGGTGCAGTGGGGTTTGAAAAAGCACTGGAATGAATGTTATATTGTTAGTGTTTGTTAAGGGCATGTGGTGTTTTTTTATTGCCTAGACAGTACAGAAGGCTGCTGCAAAAGGCACGCAGTCACATATACTGTCTAAATTCTATAGCGGTATTGTGTGAATCCTTCAGATACAGAGCGGTGATGCATTCTGTGACACTGAGTTCAGTTTGCATAAGATCTGAGAATGTAGCTGTTTGTAATGGCTGAGCAAACTAAAACATAGAAAATGTGTAAATGCACATCGACATGCCAATGAAATCACTTAAAGGGTTAGTTCACCCTAAAATTTTTAATTTTGTCATTAATTACTCACCCTCATGACATTCATCTTCGGAACACAATTTAAGACATTTTGATGAAATTCGAGAGCCTTTTGACCCTGCATAGACAGCAACGCAACTACCTATGTTCAAGGCCCAAAAAGGTAGTAAGGACATTGTTAAAATTGTAAGAGAAATTGTTGAATTATGTCATGAGTTTTGTTTTCTTTATACACAAAAGTATTCTTGTAGCTTCATAAAATGACAGTTAAAGCATCATTAAATTACCACTGTATTTCTGCTTTTCTGCAAGTGCCACCTACTGCCAGAAAGTGGATTTATTTATTGATTCAACTTGTCTGAGGAATTTTTGAGTTGAACATTTGTGTTGGTGCCAACATGCCTGGAGACCTGCACATGCACGTTGGCTAAACCAACTTGAAATACATGCTTTTTTAATGCTATTTTAGGATAAAAAACAACATTTGTGAGACAGTTTATGTCTGATTTTATTGCTGATATTCTAAAATGTCATTTAAATCTGACTTCAACAAGATGTTTTTGAGAGTTCAGTATTTCCCTATTCAATAAATAGGAACTCTGCCCAGTGAAATGACTTTCTTTTTAGTGCATTCCATTTTTACTCAGAAGTTTAAAAGTTCCCAGTAAGAACTTTGAGCTGGAACACCTCCTCATGTCAGTCTCAAATTCAGAAACTCAGATGAACCACAACAACCCAGACTTCAGAATCCAAAAAGGCTGTTCAGCACATTAAAAGGAAATGAAAAAGAGCAATTGTTTATTAAAGTAGGTTTTCACTTCCAGAACAAAAATTTACGGATAATTTACTTACTTCCTTGTCATCCAAGATGTTCATGTCCTTCTTTAGTCGAAAAGAAATTATGTTTTTTGAGGAAAACATTTCAGGATTTCTTGCCCACGAGTTTGAACTTCCAAAATGCAGTCTCAATGCAGCTTCAAAGGGCTCTAAACGATCCCAGCCGAGAAAGAAGGGTCTTACCTAACAAAACGAGTACAATTTTTATACTTTTTAACATCAAATGCTCATCTTGTTTAGCTCTGCGTGAACTCTGTGTATTCCGGTTCAAGAGAGTTAGGGTATGTCGAAAAACTCCCTTCTCATTTTCTCCTCCAACTTTAAAATCACCCTACATGCTGTTTTACCTTTTTTTGCAAAGGGTGTTTGATCTTCTTTGCATGTTCACTTTGTAAACACTGGGTCGGTATTTCTGCAGCAATGTTGGATGATTTTGAAGTTGGAGGAGAAAATGAGATGAACCGGAATACACAGAATTAACGCAGAGCTAGACAAGATGAGTTTTGAGGCTAAAAAGTATATAAATTGTCAATTAGATAAGACCTTCTAGATAAGATAGATAAGAACCTTCTTTCTCTGGGGGGGGGGGGGCTATTATGTCGATGACGTCAAATGGTTGCTGTTTTTGCCGCAACACAACTCAGAATATGCAACTCGGCTACTTAAAATATTGATATGATGCCACATTGTGCGCCGTTAGGATAAGAAGAAGAGAAAAGAATGGGAAGACACCTGTGGATGATTAAAACTTCCAAAAGACTTGCGTCTTTGTTATTTCCACTTTAGTCCTGATCCCTTTGAGGATTTTAGTAGACAACAGCTACTGAAAAAGCTTACAAATGGCAGAGACAAGAAACGCTAGATGCCATTCTGACAGGATGTAAACTTGCTGATGCTTGTCATGATGCCGCAGCCACTGAAGGAGTTTCTCAGTGTGGATTGCACTCGATATCCAGGGGCGTTTAGACTCTTTGTGGGGTAAAATCGATCGTACGGCATTTGGTTTGAGCCTGCGCTTATACACATTGCCACCTGTATGCTCTTTCAGTAGTAATCGTATCTATATTTTATTTTCCGCGTTGTGTATTCTGAGTCGTGTTGCGGTAGACAACATGTTAAACATTTCACATTGCACACACTAGGATGTATCCTTTCGACGATAGCCACCTGTAATACGTTTTAAGATTGTAGTACAAGGTTTAATTTCTCCTGCTGTTTATAAACAACAAACTAATAACCCTTTGACAGCAAAATAACTTCTCATATTTGATAAGACTCCCAGAGTGTTTTGATTTAAATGTTGGAGTCTATTATGGTTACGCTGCAGTGCTTTCACTGACAGCAACTTGGGGAAATTTCTTTACTTAAGCTAAAACTCTCAGCTTGCTTTGCATTCCATCCTTTCATCTCCTGTAGGATGCTAAGCACTGGGACCAGCAATGCGGGAAAGATTATATTGTTTTTTCGAAATTACAGTGGCCTCCAATTTGCAGAGAGTGTGTGCACATCTGCATCCACACACATTTAGACAAAGGGCTCCATCTCAATAAAGTGAGATCCAATTAAACCTTCTGACCTACATAAGTCAATGGCTGAACTTCTCCACCAGCCAACAGCATAGAATACAAATTTCAGACCTCGATTAAAGGAGCACGAAAGAGTGAGAGGGTAAAAGAGAGGGAGCAAGTGAGAGAGAGAGAGATGTTAAAAGGTTCAGCCATTGCATCAGAATGAACTTGCTATGATTGATCGTTTTCAGCCGTGTAATTTGAGTATATATTGCATATTTTATTATTTATTGTTTACTGTAATGTTTCATGATTATTTGATATTGCTTTTGCTTTTGTTAGAGGTTACAAAAAAGAAAACAATCTATATTTTCTTAAACTTGGTCCATAATAACACTTCTTAAATATTATATACAGTGGTGTGAAAAAGTGTTGGCCCCCTTCCTGATTTTTTTTTTTTTTTTGCATGTTTGTCACACTTTAATGTTTCAGATCATCAAACAAATGTAAATATTAATCAAAGATAACACAAGTAAACACAACATGCAGTTTTTGAATGAAGTTTTTTTATTATGAAGGGGAAACAAAATCCAAATCCACATGGCTCTGTGTGAAAAAGTGTTTGCCTAAACTTAATAACTGGTTGGGCCACCCTTAGCAGCAACTACTGCAAATCAAGCGTTTGCGATAACTTGCAATGAGTTTGTTACAGCGCTGTGCAAGAATTTTGGCCCACTCATCTTGGCAGAATTATTGTAATTCAGCCACATTGGAGGGTTTTCAAACATGAACCGTCTTTTTAAGGCCATGCCACAGCATCTCAATTTCAGGATTCAGGTCAGGATTTTGACTAGGTCACTCCAAAGTCTTCATTTTGTTTTTCTTCAGCCATTCAGAGGTGGATTTACTGGTGTGTTTTGGATCATTGTCCTGCTGCAGAACCCAAGTTCGCTTCAGCTTGAGGTCACGAACAGATGGCCGGACATTGTCCATCAGGATTTTTTGGTAGACAGCAGAATTCATGGTTCCATTTATCACAGCAAGTCTTCCAGGTCCAGAAGCAGCAAAACATCCCCAGACCATCACACTACCACCACCATATTTTATTGCTGGTATGATGTTCTGTTTCTGAAATGCTGTGTTACTTTTACACCAGATGTAATGGGACACACACCTTTCAAAAAGTTCAACTTTTGTCTCATCAGTCTACAGAGTATTTTTCCAAAAGTCTTGGGGATCATCAAGATGTTTTCTGGCAAAACTGAGACAAGCCTTTATGTTCTTTTTGCTCAGCAGTGGTTTTCGTTTTGGAACTCTGCCATGCAGGCCATTTTAGTCTCTTTCTTATGGTGGAGCCATGAACACTGACCTTAACTGAGGCAAGAAAAGTCCTGCAGTTCTTTAGATGTTGTTGTGGGGTCTTTTGTGACCTCTTGGATGAGTCGTCGCTGCACTCTTGGGGTAATTTTGGTCGGCTGGCCACTCCTGGGAAGGTTCACCACTGTTCCATGTTTTCACCATTTGTGGATAATGGCTCTCACTGTGGTTCGCTGGAGTCCCAAAGCTTTAGAAATGGCTTTATAACCTTTTCCAGACTGACAGATCTCAATTACTTTCTTTCTCATTTGTTCCTAAATTTATTTGGATCTCAAAATGATGTGTAGCTTTTGAGGATCTTTTGGTCTACTTCACTTTGTCAGGCAGGTCCTATTTAAGTGATTTCTTGATTGCGAACAGGTGTGGCAGTAATCAGGCCTGGGTGTGGCTAGAGAAACAGTGTTTACTTGTGTTATCTTTGATTAATATTTACATTTGTTTGATGATCTGAAACAATAAAGTGTGACAAACATGCAAAAAAAAAAAAAAAAAATCAGGAAGGGGGCCAACACTTTTTCACACCACTGTAAAAATGCATGCTTTTTTGGCTAATATTGCCCATAATCTCATGCCTCGAGAAAGCAGTATGTTATGGTTCACATTAAACTTTGCAAGTTAAAATAAATTAATAAATTAAATTAACGTTCCATCTTGATATCCCATCTGCTCTTGTCTGTCTGTTTGCATGTTAGTGCACTTAATGTGTAAATATTGCAATTGTATGTATTTTGAGTGAAACATAAGAGCTATGTACCAACATTGAGCCAAATATGAAGTGGACTGATAAAACTATGCAGAAATAGCTATTTACCTACATGAAATTAGCCAAAAAGGAAAGCTGTTTGAGAGGAAGTTGATTAAACTCTACAAAAGACAAACCATTTTCTTTAAAATAATGTTCACCGATGAACCACAGACCAACAGCGTGTACATTAACAAAGTAAATTGTGTCTTTTTTCGATTTCATATTGAGGGACTGTAATATTTTGTTCAATAAAGATCCTATACACACACACTTATTCCCAAACACCTGTACTGTATACATTTATATTCACAGACATACAACATGACCAAACACTCATGCTGCCAACTAACTCGAATAACTCATGGAGGACTGATAGTTCACAAACAGCAGCATACCAACAGTGAATGGAAGAACAGGGCTGAGAGGTAAAAGGAGGAGAGTGATCCCCTTTCCCACGTTTCATTAGAATAACTGTGCGTTCCTTTCATGTGAGAACAATGACGGCCCATCGTTCATGGTAATGTATGCAGAGATGGGCTCCTCACATTGGCCCAAAGGCCTAAATACCACTCCACCCATTGTACCACTGTAGACCTCAGGTCCATCCTAAAGCCCTTATCCAACACTCTATACCCTGCACCATTCTTTCAGAGCTCGTTTATATAGATTTTGATTAATTAGACAAGTAGACGCTATTGAAAGTGCAGAATCTATTAGCCAATCATGTTCGCCATTCATTCAACCAAAGTATCAACATTGAAAAGCACATTATGTGAGGTACAGTAAGACTATCACACCATAATGCTAGATATTCTACAAGAGTTTTACTTGATTTGCATAAAACTCTCTGTTAATAAATAATAAAATAAATAATTGCAAAGCAATCTGCCGCACTGTTACAGTTAGTTTCTAAATCAGTGCTCTTTCAGTGAAAGAGACCTATTCTTGGAACAAACCCCGACCTCCATTCAAACCCTGACCTCCAATCAGACTTGTTTTGTGCTTGTTTTGAGTTAATCAACTTATTTAATCATGTGAGCTCTCAACAAGCAGTTATGGCGCTGGTAAACAAAGCCTCCTCAGTTCTATGCCAAGCCAACAACAGGACTCACGTACTTCAGATAATACAGTAGGCATTAATTAAAAACAGACAGATGCGGGGAGGAAGTTAAGACGTGTGGGAAAGAGGAGGAGGAGAGGAGGCAGGACAGAAGAAGCTGACAGTGAGTCAAGGGGAAGATGGGCGTTTTGTTTGTGAGTGGACACAATGTGGCAGATGACGGCATGTTTTGAGGGACTTTGTGAGACTTAGCAGAGGAAAACCGTACTCCCTTAACCTCTAATTACTGAACACTTTCTTAAAGTCACCCTAAACACACGCACACTGTTTACTATCATACTTAATACAAAACTGAAGCTAAGAAATCAAGCTTTTTTTTTTTTTTTAAAGGTCCAATAACAGAACAACCCGGAAGTAAACTGTATTGATTTAGAGTTTTTAATGACATTCTCAGTTATGGAACATTTATGTATGGAGCCCCTAAAGGGACATGGTGAGATTGGACGAAAAATAATATTTCAATGCTGTTGCAGTTTCTTACAAAACTTCTGGATTCCCCAGAGAAAGTTTGCATTTACTCATAAAACTTTTGTGATGGAAATACTGTAATATGAGGTGACAGAAAAAAATAGCCATTTTAAGCCGCTGAAACATAATCAGCAGCAAAATAAAACTAATTTTGTTATATATACATGTGAAGACGGAGTATTGAAAAGAGTTATTTTTGCTGCTTTATAGGTCTTGAGCGGTTAAATACACACGCTTGTATGTGTCAGAATGCCCATATTTGCAAGTATCCTTGTAAACAGTAATTTAGGTCTTAAGGGAAAGCAAACAGCTGAGAAAGAAAACACGTGTGTAACAGTATATTGGATTTGGGCAGCTCTTAAAGTGATAGCAGTCTAATATTCCTGCTGTCTTGTTGCTTGTAATGAGTTTCTTATTCTTATTTAAATCGCATACTGTTTACTTCTTCTGTGAGCTTTTTTTTCTTGTTCAAATTTAGTCTAGTATTATTTTTTGTGATATTAACACTGGTGACAAGAATTATGAAATTTATATGGTATCTATGGTAAGCAAAAAAATCCCTAAATAGATAACTTTTTTGAGAGAGGTTTTGCAAGTAAAAACAAAGTTTCCTGGGGAACGTAATATGTTTGCGAGAGAAAGCAAACACTAAAGCATTAAAATATTATTTATACATATCTAATTTTTTTTCCCGATCATTATGTCCCTTAGTTGGCTCCATATTTATCTATCAAAGCTGTCTCAGATGTTTCTCCTATAATTTATGAGGTGAAACAAATCAATAAAAATGGCTTTGTTTGGTTTTGTGGTTCAGGAGAAAGATCTAACCAGACTAGATGCTCTTCCTTATGAGTTCAGAATCACATGACTGTACAGAGGTTGTAGCTTTAGATGTTGCTGTTCTTCATTGGCAAGCCTTGCTGACCACAAACAGCTTGGTGCCAAAATGGTTTAAGTACTGCGAGGGAGCTGAAAGCAGAGCATGCTATGTTATTTTCTCAACAAAAGAAGCCTGTAGAAGTCTATATTCCAATGAAGATGAATCTTAATAACCCACATGGCAACAAGAGGTGGGCAGATTTTGATAAACGACTTCTTCACTGTGAAAGGGTGTGATTCATAGAAATGACGACAGAAAACCATCTGCCTGAAGCTCAATTTGAGCAGATGCAAATTAAAGAAAGAACAAACAGTTCATTCCTACATCAACCTTTTTGCAAAATCAAATGATTAGCATTTTAAATGTATCAAATCCTAATCTGAGAGCAAGTGAGCAAACAATTCTCATTCCGGTAACAATTAAGCTCGTCACATCCGCCGAGTTATTAATCATAAACGTGTACATGCTGACCAAATTTAAACTACAGGGCACTTTGTTTTTGCCTCAAACCTTGAGGCATAAGAGCAGAATTTAATCAGTACCTATTGTGCTCATTCACCATGATGAAAGAAACTGTTGAAAATATAAAACATTCATTACATTTTGTATAAATATTCAAAGAACTAGTCTGGTTCAATGGTATAAATCCTAATTGTGTATAAAGGCTTGAGTGCATAAAAGGAGCCCATCCTCCTTTGTCCACAGCCTTCTGCAATTACAGTCGAAATGAATAAGATACAAACAGACTCTCTGAATCACACACACACACACATTTGTATTGATTGTGGTCAATCTTTTTCCACTGAATCATCAAAGTACTTTCTCAAGCTTTTTCTTTATATCTCCTGATATCTGTCTACTGGAAACAAATACAAGCACACCAAACTTACAGGTATACCACAAATTTAACATTTTAAAAGAAAAGTCTTTACTCATACTGACCTATTGTTTTTTATCGCCCTGCAATCCGTAGTCATGTTTGAAAAGTCTGTGTACTTTGGTTCAAAAAGGTAGGGTAGGTCGAAAAAACTCATTAAATCTCATTTTCTCCTCCAATTTCAAAATTGTCCATCATCGTTGTTTTATCTTTTTTTGAAAAGGGCGTTGATTTTCTTTGCATGTTTGCTTTGTAAAAACAGGGTTGTCACTTCCACCTACGTCACACATGACCTTTTCAACATTGTGCACTGAAATGAAAATCATTGGCCGAAGCCAAACAAAATTACACACTGGACCGAAGGCCGAAGGCCAATTACCGAACACGTTTTTTCGTGTTTTTCCCCCATGTATTCCATAAATTAAATAGCCAATATTTGCTTTTTACAAATTTGTCTTGCTTTTCAAAGAAAAAAAAAACAATTACAAAACAACAATTTAAAAATATTAACACTGAACATTTTTAACATTCTAATAGACATTACAGCCTACCCAGAAAGCACAGTTTAACTTAAAATCAATAAGTTAGTAAAATAATATTATTTGGCCATTTTTAAGACCCCTTTCTTGAATCAGGCATGTGTTTTTAATGTACAAATAAATGCAGCCTTGCTGAGCAAAGGAGAATGTTATAATGAATGTATTAATAGAGCTGTTGCAATGAGTGTTATCATTATTTTTGTCTTATTTTTTTATTTTATTTTACAAAACAACAGTAAAATTACAATACTAGCATTTTTGAATGTTGACTTTTATTTTGGCGGAAACCTGCAGGAAGGCCTCAGCACTACTTTTTGCTGACAGCAGCAGATTTATAAATGATTCTCATCTCGCAGATTTTCTTCGCGCTTTGGACTTTGAACCCTGGCTAAGGAGCTTGTGCAGAGCTGTCAGAATAAATACAATTTGTTCATGTATTAGACAACATAACGTTCTGTAGTTTATTTACTAATGGTTAAAGGCCATTTCAAGATTTCAGTCATCATGCAGTAACCAGCAATAACCACCCCTTTCTCTTCTCATGGATGACATGCGATGCGATGCGATACTAAACAGTTTCGTGCTGTTGAAGCTTGTTATGATTTTTGCGTCTTTCTCTGACAGTTTTAAATGCTTCCACACTGCCGATATGTTTGCTGCATTAGTGCATGTCTCTATTTGATTGCGTCACGTCATTGTTCGGTATAATTTATTTGGCCTTTTTGCATATTTGGTCTTTTTTTTGCTATTTTCAGCAGAATAATTTTGGTTGCCAAACATTCGGTGCATCCCTAATGACTACTTAATGCGTGAGGTCAAGCTAGTGCAAGACAAACATTTGTGGTTAAAAAGTATATACAGTCAAGCCCGAAATTATTCATACCCCTGGCAAATTCTGACTTAGCAAGGTTTTTTTGACTGGAAATGACACAGGCTTCTCCCAAAAGATAATAAGATGATGTACAAGAGGCATCATTGTGGAAAAAAATATTTCTCAGCTTTTATTTACATTTGAACAAAAAGTGACATGTCCAAAATTATTCATACCCTTTGAAAACTGTCACAGTCTGTGGGAAAATCCAAAGTTCTATACCATTCCAAATAGTCCAAGCTGTTCTAAAGCATCCTAATTACCCTGATTTATTGGGAACAGCTGTTTTAATCAACTCAACAGGTGAAAAACAGAAGCTCTTTGCTGTTAGTTTGTGGACAGTCACTGAGGACCTGCGGCTGCGCATTGTGGCTGCTCATAAGTAAGGAAAGGGCTATAAGACCATATCTAAATATTTTGAAGTTCCAGTGGCTACAGTGCAAAGTATTATTAAAAAATACAAAACGTTCCGCAATGTGAAAAATCTCAGAAGCCAAAAGTGACACCTGTGCTGGCCAGGAGAATAGTGAGACAGGTAAAAAGAATCCAAGGATCACCACCAAGGCCATCCTGATGAAACTGGGCTCTGCTGGTGGCAACATCTCAAGGCAGACAGTCCAACAGACACTGCACACCGCTGGGTTCCATGGACGCAAACCAAGGAGGGCACCACTTCTCCAGATAAGATAAAAAGCCTGTTTGGCCTTTGCAAATGCTCATCTGGACAAAGAAGAAGACTTCTGGTCTGTTTTATGGTCAGATGAAACAAAAATTTAATTGTTTGGCCACAATGATGTAGCCTTCATTTGGCATAAAAAGGAAAAGCCTTCAACCCTAAGAACACTATCCCCACTGTCAAACATGGTGATGGGAACCTAATGTTTTGTTTTGGAACCTAATCACAGTAAACGGCACCATGAAAAAGGAGCAATACATCAAAATTCTCAGCAACAACATCAGGCAGTCTGCAAAGAAACTTGGCCTTGGGCACCAGTGGACATTTCAGCATGACAACAACCCAAAACACACAGCAAGTGGTGAAGAAATGGTTAGACGACAAAACATTAATGTTTTCCAGTGGCCCAGCCAGAGTCCTGACTTAAATCCAATTGAGAATCTGTGGAGGGAGCTAAAGATCAGGGTGATGGCAAGGAGACCCTCCAACCTGAAAGAGTTGGAGCTCATCGCTAAAGATGAATGGACAAAAATACCAGTAAAGACATGCAAAATGCTGTTCAGCAATTATAGGATGCGTTTGATTGCTGTAATAGCCAAAAAAAAGGGGGTTTTCTATTGATTATTGAGAAGGGTATGAATAATTTTGGACATGCCACTTTTTGTTCAAATGTAAATAAAAGATAATTAATATTTTTTTTTCCACAATGATGCCTCTTGTACATCATCTTATTATCTTTTGGGAGAAGCACGTGTCATTTCCGGTCAAAAAAAACCTTGCTGGTTAAATAAAAGTAACTTTAAGTCAGACTTTGCCAGTGGTATGAATAATTTCGGGCATGACTGTTCATTTTTATTTTGTTTTAGTAAATGACAAATTGTTTCGCTACATAAGACCTAGAATAGCAATTATCACAAATATTAAGTATGCTACATTTCTAAACAAAGCCTTTATCTTCACAGTATGCACGGAAAGTCATATTTCCCATGATACTTGTGGCACACAGTTTTACTAAACCATTAGCTTCAGTAAGAATGCCAAACTGTTATGTACTAAAAGCATCCTTGTGGGAGGAGGTGCCACACTTTCATTGAGAGTTTCAGAAATTAATTAGTTTTGATCATACAAGCTTTAGGAATAACAAATTGAAGCAGAGGACTGCAGATCCTTGAGTGACAGCCTCATGAGGAAATATGAATCACCACCAACCGCAGATACAACCGCACAAACGCTTTCCATAACAAACATATTCTCACAGGAAGCTTCACTCAAAATGATCCGTCTCTCTCTACAGCACCGCTTATCGCTGATATCCAGCAACACGAGACAAAATAGATATGATGCTTGACTCAGACATGTCTCTCACAGAACTGGGATCAGATCTCTTGGCTGAGAAACAGTTTTATCCATGTCTGACAACATGGACACTTGCATAACATGTTACGAGATAAAAGTTCCACTTGAAGTAAACTTTTCCAACATGAGCAATGCAAATGTCTTTCTCTGCAGGTGATTTAATTTAAAGTGAAATAAAATCGACCCAAATGTACCTGCTAATCGGATAAATTCAGACCGATGAATCATATGTCCTTGAGCAAGGGTACGTGAACAAGCAGACAGCCATGGAGGAGTGATAAATTGACATGGCTGTAAGGAAGCAATGGAGCACATGAACACATACACACACACTTCAGAAAAGTAGTAGGGCATGTTGTTCTGATGGCTCTATCTATCTATCTGTCTATCTATATATCCAACAAAGGCTCATTGGAAATACGTGCCACCATATACATTTCTGCAAAACTGTAAAAACATACCTATATGTACAAACCACTGCAGTTTCCAGCTGAAATGAATACTAGAGGCAGTAAAACTCAGACAATTTTTATTCCTTTTCGCACAAGGTATGATTTACAGGTACAGGGTTTGATTAATAAAGCATAATTGTCACACAGTTTCTTGCAGAATATTATGACTTCAAAACCATTTTTACATCCTGCACGATTTAAAAACTGATACTTTTGAAAGTTGTCGTCACATATACAGCATCATATGCATGAGTTTTCTAATTTAGTAGGTTTGCTGGGTAGCTCATGCGATACAGCATTGCACTTGAGTGATGAAGATCTCCGGTGCGAAGCCCGTGAATCCATGGTTCGACAAAATAGCTCAAATCCACATAAGGAAGTTAAAATAGCACAGCTGTATAAATAAATGTGTTAACAAATGCAAAAGTTTATATCATATTGAACATGCGTTTTAGCGCCACTCTCTCAACAGCCATGAAACGTGCAGTAAGGTACGTATCTATCTATCTATCGGGGATGTTTTCTCAACTCCTCAAAATACTGGATGACAAAAATCATAGTAAAAAATAAAACAACACTAATACTACAAAATAGTACATTAAAAAGCTAGCAGGTAAAGTGACAGTACCCCCTAAAGCGTGCAGTGAGTTTGTTTTGGGGGTAATTGAGAATGAATGGGGAAAGACACATGGATGTTATGCCTGGATTACAATATGATTGGATTTGACTGGTTATGTTCAACTGTGATTGGTTAATGCGATAAATCCCGCCTCTTGTGTTTGTGTGCATTCCACAATCGTGAATCAGTCTAAATTAACAATATCAGGGCTCGAAATTGCGACCGTTTTGGTCGCATACGCTCCCAAAATTTAATTTGCGCGACCACAAATTATATTTGGAAGCTTTAGTGCGAGAAATTGTTGTGGTGTGTCTTGGTGTTTCTTTACAAAACTTTTGCTGGCCTAACTACTGCACAGACTGCTGTGAGCTGTTTCAGCGACAGGTTCGGCGTTCTTTCCAACATTACATAACCATTTAAACTCTATCTTTACATTATTACCTTTTATGCAGATTTGAGATATTAGCCATCAATCACTCCGTCACGGACACTGCGCTCCGCTGAACTAGGAACCGGCCGTTTTTGGACAATTAAAATGTCTCCACAATCTGCCTTTGAAGAAATATACTATATTTTGTGTACACCGCATATTCTACAATTCTGGCGCCTCCATCTCAATATACTGTACAACGTAACATACATTCACATCAAATGATAACTTAGTTGCAGAGTTCCACTCACGCAGGGGCGTAATTTCCACTGGGGACATGCTTCTCAAAATCTCGTTTGTGCTCTCCCACTTTCAAATGTTTTTTTTTTTTTTAAAGTAATCTCTTGTGTTGTAGAATGCACGCTTGGCGCTGCCAAGAGTTCGCGGGATCGTCAAAATGAAACCAAAAGTAAAACGCGCACGCAAATTCAAAAGCAATTTTAATACCCCACGTTTAGAGATCAAATCCCTAATGCGCGCAAATTAGGCTACATACAATATCTAGGCTGCTATTAGTATCTGGGCTATTATAAGTTGTGTAGTTGTCTCTGTGTCATGCTTGAAAAAAAAATCGGTCTCTGTTTGCACTTTGAATATTGAAAGAGTAGCCTTTGACTGCATTTATTGTCTACACGACTAAGAAAGAACCGTGTCGTTTATTTTTTGTTATTTATACTGTAGATTGTTTAAAAATGCAGTGGTTGCTTCTAATTTAAATGGCAGTATTGAAAATAAACATCTTGTTCATGTACTCATATTTTCATTAATTCTTGTCCCTTGCTTCAAAAGTCTTTCAGAATCAGCCAAATTGCTTGTAAAACATCAGATATATACATATATACATATATATATATATATATATATATATATATATATATATATGTGACCCTGGACCACAAAACCAGTCATAAGGTTAAATTTTACAAAACTGAGATGTATACATCATATGAAAGCTCAATAAATAAGCTTTCTATTGATGTATGGTTTGTTAGGATAGGACTATATTTGGCTGAGATACATCTATTTGAAAATCTGGAATCTGAGGGTGCAAAAAATTCAAAATACTGAGAAAATCACCTTTAAAGTTCTCCAAATTAAGTTCTTAACAATGCATATTACTATTCAAAAATTACATTTTGATATATTTATAGTAGGAATTTTACAAAAAATCTTCATGGAACATGATCTTTAATTTTCTATAATAATCTTTAAAATCTATAATTTTGACCCATATAATGTATTTTTGGCTATTGCTACAAATATACCCCAGCGACTTAAGACTGGTTTTGTGGTCCAGGGTTACACACACATATATACATATATATATATATATATAAAAAAGTTAACTAATAATAAGAATAGCTGAACATAAGTTCACAAATAAAATATCTTTCAATTGTTTCTGCCTTGAGTTATTCTAAATTGCGCTAAATTGATGAGATTCATACTTGGCTTTAATATTGACTACATTGATGACTATCTATCTATCTATCTATCTATCTATCTATCTATCTATCTATCTATCTATCTATCTATCTATCTATCTATCTATCTATCTATCTGTCTGTCTATCTATCCATCCATCCATCCATCCATCTATTCTGTATAATGCCAAAAAGTAACTCAAGTCAAGTGTGTTCACATCAAATGTCAGTGCTAACCTCTGACAGAAAATCTTCTTGATTTGTTGGCCCACTCAGACACGCTCTTACTGGATTACCCTTTATTCACTTAAGATTCACTCTCACACAAATACTACAGCAGCCACAAACAAATTATAGGCAAATCCAATAAGCCACTAAGAAACCACCCAAAGCCCTCATACAATACAAAGTGACTTAAACAGGATATTTAGTCGAGAAACTACTGCATGGAGAGATCCAGGGTGAGATTAGATTGTTGTTTGAGAAGCGCTCAACAAGAAACTATAGAGGCCTATTATCAAAAAACTGGACTTTTTAAACTTTAATTAAAATACATCATAAAAACATGAAGGTATATGGTTGATTATAAGACCTCAGCAGAGATCACTGGACAACTCATTCAAATTTCTGGTGACTTTTAATAAGCTTTTATGAGTAACACATAAAAATTAAGTGAGAAAATGCTAAATATATCATATTGCTCAATGGCACCAGCACCATATCTTCTTCATTAAAAGGGCAATGCCATAGCCGTCCTTCAGACAAATGAATAACATTTCTATCTAAAATGTAATATATAACCTATGATCAGTATTAGAAATTAAACAGGCTCACTGCCGCTACAGTTAAAAACACCACCGCTGACTCCCTTGAAAGAACCTCCCACTTGACCGAAAAGTGAAAGACTAAAAGATGGAGAGGAAGTGTTAGAGTAATGACTCTCCATTATCGCAAACTCGGACCCCTCTCATGGGCGTTGCACCATGCAGACTGACAATAAGTAAAGTGCTGAGGGCGAAAGACAGTTTCAGATCACCAGAGGTCCAGTATTTCCTGACCACTGCAGGATTTCTGGATGGCTGCTTCCACATCATTACTACATGAGCGCCAGGATGCCACGCATTCACCTGGGAGACAGAGGCTGCTTAGACATATGACAAGACAAGCATTCATGGGCAAGCTGTTATAGAGATTGAGACTATAAAATGAGATACATCAATACATTTTTACTCGTCTAGACAGGGTGGAAACCCATTCCTGCCTTTCCTGAGACTAGAGTCTGCTCTATTCCCAGAGATATATCATACACTGTAGTTGGTCCTGCGCTTTCATAAACAAACACTGAAGTGGATTCACTGCAAATAAACATAAACTAGATGCGCAGTTGCGCACATACTCACTGACACGATGGTAGGGTGTTGCTATGTGGTGGCTAAAGTGTTCTGAATAGTTCCTAGGGCATTGCTGGGTGATTTATAGGTGGTTGCTGACCTCCTCAAATCAAAAGGTATAACCTAGGACACTGTTTAAATCTACAGCGTTTTAAGTCCATTTTTATCATTTAATAGTCTAAAATCTGTTTGTGAATGAATCAGTGTTTTAACATTTTTTAATGAAAGAACTGTTCTCATTCTCAAATTTATGACATAAAAAGACAATAATGACCATAAAAAGTCATAATTACGATATTAAAAAGTCACCATTATGACAAGGTCAAAATGATTAGATAAGTACTCATGATTATGACAATAATTAAGATATATATCTCAGTTTAAACTTGTTTATCTAATTATGATTGGAATCTCAATTTTTAATATTATGCTTTGTTCAATTATAATTATGACATAAGTCATAATTATGAAAAAAGTTTGGCTTTTAATGTCATAACTGCCTGCTTATCTTGGTTTCGACTTTTTATCTAATTATTGGTATCTAATTTTTAAAAATTCTGCTTAACAATTATAATTACGACATAAGACATTACGAAAAAAGTTTGACTTTTATGTCATAATTATGACTTATGTCAATTTTGACTTTTTTATCTCATTATGATTGGTATCTCAATTTTGAAAATGACACCTTGTTAAATTATAATTATGACGTAAGTCATCATTATAAAAAAAGTTTGACTTTTTGTCATAATTATGACTTTTTATATGAATATCCACTTTATATCTTATTATGATTGGTATCACAATTTAGAAACTTATGTAAATCATAAATATGATATAAAAAGTCATAATTATAACTAAGTTGAAATGATTAAAAACATAATTATGTCATAATTATGACTTTTTATCTCAATTTCAACTTTTTATCTCATTATGATTGGAATCTCAATTTTGAAAATGACACCTTGTTAAATTATAATTATGACATAAGACATTAAGAAAAAATTATTATGACTTTTTATCTCAATTTCAAATTTTTATCTCATTACGATCTCAATTTAAAAAATGTAGCTTTGTTAAAATACAATTATGACACAATTGTAACTTTTTCTTCCAATTTCTACATTTTATCTAAATATAATTGGTCTCAATTTTAGAGATCTCAATTTTAAAATTATGCTTTGTCAAATTATAATTATCACATAAGTTATGACTTTTTATATGAATTTTTACTTTTTATCTCATTATGACTGGTATCACAATTTTGAAAATAATGAAAATCATAAATATGAAAAAGTCATATGATAAGATAAGAAGCCATAATTCTGGCAATAATTATGACTTTTTATCTATATTTAGACTTTATTTAATTATCATTGGTATCTCACTTGTGAAAATAATGCATTGTTAAATTACAATTATGACATAAGTCATACATATATAATAAAAGTTAGACTTTTTATGTCATAATTAAGACTTTCTATCTCAGTGTCATAATTACTACTTAAAAAGTCATAATTACGGCATGAAAAGTTATGACAATTTTTTTATTAATTATTAAATTATCTAATAATTTCAACTTTTTATCTCATTATGATTTAGAATCTCATAATTTTGAAAATCATGCTTTGGTAATTTACAATTATGACAAATAATAATAATAATTATGATAAAGTATTACATAATGTTAACATTTTAGGCTATAATATAACTTTTTACGCCATGACTATGATTTACTATAGCATGTTTTTTCCTTATATGGTAAAAATGGGCTTAAACATGAACAACATCAACAAAATTAAAGAGATAGTTCACCCAAAAATGAAACAATCTGAGTTTTTATTTTTGAGTGAACTATCACTTATTCAGTGACTCACAAAAGACATTTGTTGCCACCTACTGATTTAACACTGTACAGTAAGTGTAACTGCAGAAAAGAGCAGTAAATAAAACTGAATAGCTCTTTTCGGTGAACAGGTTCAAAATCAAATCATAGAAACAAAAAATTTAATTCCCACCACTAGTTTCAACTCTAGTCACCTAAACCTCAAAAACCCACACAATTTAAACTATCATATACCCAGCACAAACACAAGGCAAGCCATTTCTTTTTACTCAATCTGGTGAAATAAATCTAAACTCATGAAAACTGAAGTCCCAGGGTTTACAGATGCCACAACCGCACTTGTATGATGTAATGCTTTCCGGTTGCTGTGGTGCCGGCTCCATCACAAGGTTTTTCTATCTAAAATAAAGCTGGTTAAAGGAGAAGTTCACTTCCAGAACAAAAATGTGCAAATAATGTACTCACCCCCTTGTCATTCAAAATGTCTTTCTTTCTTCAGTCGTATAGAAATATATTTTTTGAGGAAAACATTTTAGGAGTTTTCTCCATATAGTGGGATTCTATGGTGCCCCAAGTTTGAACTTCCAAAATGCAGTTTAAATGCGGCTTGAAATGAATCCAAATGCGGTTGTAACGAGAAAGGTCTTATCTGGCTCTGCCTGGACTCTGTTTTTTTTTCTAATTCTAGAGATTAAGGGTATGTTGAAAAACTCATCTCATGTTCACCCTCACTTCAAAAATCGCCCTACATCGCGGTTTTACCTTTTTTGTAAAGGGTGTTTGATCTTCACTTTGCAACCACTGGGTTGGTATTTCTGCAGAGATGTAGAATTATATTAAAATTATTTTTTAAGTTGAGGGAGAAAATAAGATGGAAGTTTTTTGACATACCCTAACTGTATCGAAACAGAAAAAACAGACAGGCCGAGCATTTAAGATTAAAAAGTATATGAATTGTAATTTTTAAAAACAATATAACCAATCGTTTTGCTAGATAAGACCCTTCTTCCTCGGCTGGGATCGTCTGAAACCGCATTTAAACTGCATTTTGAAAATTCAACCTGGGGGCACCATAGAAGTCCACTATATGGAGAAAAATCCTGAAATGTTTTCCTCAAAAAACATAATTTCTTTACGACTGATGAAAGAAAGACATGAACATTTTGGATGACAAGCGGGTGAGTAAATTATCTGTACATTTTTGTTTTGGAAGTGATCAGAAACATTTCAGGATTTCTCTCCATATAGTGGACTTCTATGGTGCCCCAAGTTTGAACTTCCAAAATGCAGTTTAAATGCGGCTTGAAATGAATCCAAATGCGGTTGTAACGAGAAAGGTCTTATCTGGCTCTGCCTGAACTGTTTTTTTTTTCTAATTCTAGAGATTAAGGGTATGTTGAAAAACTCATCTCATGTTCACCCTCACTTCAAAATCGCCCTACATCGCGGTTTTACATTTTTGTAAAGGGTGTTTGATCTTCTTTGCATGTTAACTTTGCAAACACTGGGTTGGTATTTCTGCAGAGATGTAGAATTATATTAAAATTATTTTTTAAGTTGAGGGAGAAAATAAGATGGAAGTTTTTCAACATACCCTAACTGTATCGAAACAGAAAAAACAGACAGGCCGAGCATTTAAGATTAAAAAGTATATAAATTGTAATTTTTAAAAACAATATAACCAATCGTTTTGCTAGATAAGACCCTTCTTCCTCGGCTGGGATCGTCTGAAACCGCATTTAAACTGCATTTTGAAAATTCAACCTGGGGGCACCATGGAAGTCCACTATATGGAGAAAAATCCTGAAACGTTTTCCTCAAAAAACATAATCTCTTTACGACTGATGAAAGAAAGACATGAACATTTTGGATGACAAGCGGGTGAGTAAATTATCTGTACATTTTTGTTTTGGAAGTGATCAGAAACATTTCAGGATTTCTCTGGTGGACTTCTATGGTGCCCCCAAGTTTGAACTTCCAAAATGCAATTTAAATGACGCTTCAAAGGGCTCTAAATGATCCTAGCTGAGGAAGAACTGTCTTATCTAGTGAAACGATCGGTTATTTTCTAAACAAATTGACAATTTATGTACTTTTTAACCTCTAATGCTCGTCTTGTCTCTGCGATTCGCATGCATAGTCTGTGTAATCTGGGTCAATACAGTTAGGGTACGTCGAAAAACTCCCATCTCATTTTCTTCCCCAACTGAAAAAAGGTCCTACATAGCTGCGGAAGTACCGACACAGTGTTAAAAAAGTGAAAATACACAGAAGATCAAACACCCTTTACCAAAAAAGAGTTGTAGAACGATTTTGAAGAATTTGAAGACGAAAACGAGATGAGAGTTCCCTTACAGAAAAACCACATGAATTTCACATGTGTTCCACATGTGATCACATGTGTCCACAAATTTTCCACATGTGATCACATGTTTTCCACATGTGGTCACATGTTTTCCACATGTGATCACATGTGTCCACACATTTTTCACATGTGGTCACATGTGTCCACAAATTTTCCACATGTGCAACATAATAGAGCACATGTGGAAATTTTTCATGTGTTAAAATTGGTTTTAACATGTGGATCACATGTTAGCTACATGTAACAAATACATTTTTAGCTTCACACCCTGATATTATGTTGACTTTTAGTTTGTTTCCAACTTCCCATTTCCTGTTTCCGGTCCTGTAGTAGTCCCTTTGTTGCAAAGTTGACGATACACTTTGTTATTAGCTTGTACCTATAATTTATTGATCATCAATTAGGTATATCATTTTATATTATATTACATATATATATACATATATATATATATATATACATATATGTGTGTGTGTGTGTGTATTACAATAATGTAATAAATTCTTGTTATTATTATTATAACTAATACTAAGCAACCATGACCTGCACACTTCATGGATTCAATGAAGATTCAGCAAAGGGTAAATGGATTTCCAGCATTAAAAATCGCTGGTTATTCCTGTACAGCTATGATAAGCTGTTTCTACAACTTGGCAGTGCTTTCAATGTTATTAAGGGAAAGGATGAAGCTGATTGGTTGGTTCATGTCACATGACCCGCGGTTCATTATGAGCGCGCATAGTGCGCGACGCGTGTACATTTGAAATAAAGACATTATATGTGAACAGCCCCTTTAGCTGTTGCGATACGGCGCGGAAACTGTCGTGGCCGGTGTAGACACGATGTAAGGGTAATTTTTTTAGTCGAAATCATATTTATAACGCTTATTTATATTTTAAATTTCTGATGGGACAAGTCGGAGCTCTGCGCACGCGCATCATTCAAACCATAACGGTGTTGTGCCGAAAAAAGGCACAACAGCTGTCAACATCCACTTTAAGCTGAGGAAAAGGTAAGCAAAATTTCAAAGATTTCCTAGTTTTTACACATTTAATGTTGAATTTCAGTTTTTATAGCTGTAATGTGTTGTATTCTAGAACATTTAATACTTTTCTGCTTCATATGTTTGTAACATAGCTTTTCTACTTTTCTTCTTCATATGTTTGCGCACCCTTCGATGAAACCGGCAAAAACTGAGGTAAATCAATGTTAAACTTCAGTTCATACAAATGTTAGTTGTTATAGTTTAAGTTAATTGTTTAGTTGTTTAAAATAGCAACTTAAAGGAGAAGTTCACTTCCAGAACGAACATTTACAGATAATTTAACTCAGTAAGTAAAGTATTAACAACATTGTTGTGAATAATCTGTTTCTGCTCTTATTTCGCCAACCAAAATAGTTTAAAAAAGACCAGTCAAAGCAGTTTTTTTGTTCTCTGCACAGCACAGAGGTGTTTTGTTATTGAATTGAATGAGCGATTTGAAAGAATTTCTTGTTTCGTTTTTGAATGAATCAAAATTGTTAACCTTATAAATAGTCCACTTTGTGTTTGTTTTTGCTATTTTGATTTAGCTATTTTTAGATTAAACACGTTGTGTATATGTCTGGGTAGAATATTTAAAATCACGTTTGTTCTGGTAACATCACAGTCAACCTTATACACTTTTTTAATAGGAATTACACACCCGGCCATTCCACTGTCCATCCTGTGTGATTGGCTTTTTGAGAACCTTCAGGCGAGTCTCCTTGTGAGTACCACTCTATGGCTGTGTCCAAATTCAGGGTCTACATCCTTCGGAGGACTCATTTGAAGGATGTTACGTCACAGCGCAGCGACGAAGGCTGTCCAAATTCATAGGATCCTTCAAATGCGGCCCACAAATACGTCCTCCTTTTCCCCGAATTTGAAGGATGGGTCTGGTGGATCCTTTCCCGTCCTACTTATCCCACAATTCCTTTCGGCAGAGCGCTTCCAGTATTTTCATATAATGGCGGACGAAGCAAGCGGTAGTAATGATGGAAGTTTAAAGAAACTGCCGTTTCAAAAAATATGTTTTTACAGCGGTTGTCTAGTTTGGCCTTTGGTTTTAGCGTTAAGCTTTTTTTTTTTTTTTTTTTACATTTGTATGTATATATGATAAAAAACAGCACTTTCATAAACTAGCTTCTTTCTTACTGCCTGTGTGAATATCCCCTTACACACAGCTAATTTCTTGTTGGTGATTGAAGGTGTTTTTAACGCTTTTAGGGATGAAAGAGTAGTTATTTTGTTTTGTGCAGTACAGATAACCTTACTTCTTGCTTAGCGCTGTCACGGTTGCTAGGCGACAGGATATGAGCAACGGGGAAGGGAGGGAACTGAAAGAAGTGTAGGCTGTCCAAATTTACTGCCACCTACTTCCAGGTTTTGCGGTCTTCGGAGGACCCCTCCTCCTTCAACCTGGTAGGAAGGATCCTAAGGAGGATGCAGACCCTGAATTTGGACACAGCCTTTGTATGTAAGTTAATCAAAATACAAAAGTGTTTTTGCTCACACTGTTGTTCATTCAGTGTATAAATATTTGATTGCATCTGTTACTATATCTGTGTTTTTGTTCAGACCACTCACCCAAAATACAAAAATCAGTCAATACACAAAAAAAAAAAAAAATATATATATATATATATATAATATTTATTTATTTATTTTTTATTTTTTTTATTTTTTTCACAAATTTCCCCCCCCCATTTTGTGGTATCAAAAAGAAAGACTATGGAATAAACGTAAATAATGATTGAATTTAAATTGTTGTGTAAACTTTAGCTTAGTTTAGCTGTCTTTTTAAAATTAATTGTCAAAAATTATTGTAAATATTTGAAAAAATCATTGATAGTTTAAAAAAAAACATCTTAAATTGATCAATGCCATTTTGGACACTGGATTTTTTTGTGATTTGTATCTCTCTTTTTTCTGTTTTTTTTTTATTTAGGACAAGTCTGATGAGTTTGAAGATGTTGCTGTGGCCCTCCTTACAGATGATGACACCAATCCAGATTCCAGTTCATTGCCAATCTCATGTCATCAAATATGACTCAAGTTGTTAGGTCTACTTAGCAGTGCCTTTTGGTGTACTTTAAGGTTTTATCAACTTCATGCCGTAGGAAATGTGATTGAGTCACTTTTTTTATTTAAGAACAAATTTGCTGTAGCACATTACCAGTTATTAAAGGAAAAGGTTTACTCAGAATAAAAAATTCTGTCATTAATTACATACCCTCATGTCTTTCCAAACCTGCAAGACCGTTGTTCATCATCAGAACACAAATTTAGATAATTTTGGAGAAATTCGAGAGCTTTCAAACCCTGCATAGAAATGTTCCCAGGCCCAGGAAGCTAGTAAGGACATCAGACTGACGTGGAAGAGAAGACATTTTTGAATATGGTTGTCATTTTAGTTTTCTTTGAGCAAAAATACAGATGACTCATTGATGTCACATTAACTATTTTAATAATGTCCTTACTACATTTCTGGCCCTGGGAACATTTCAGTTGCATTGCTGCAGAGTCAGAAAGCTCTCGAAGCATCCGAAAAATATCTCAATTTATCTTATATGTTTGTGTTTTGATGATGAATGAAGGCCTTACTTGTTTGGAACTACATGAGGGTATAATGGCATAATTTTCATTTTTGGATGAACCATCCCTTAAAGATTTATATAAATACTTTAGATTGTAGTTATTCATTTGAAATCTTCATAATATGGATAGTGTGTAAGGATTGCTAAATAAAACTTAATGAAATTTTTCTATATAATTGAATTGAACAAACAATATTAAATATTTTTGAGTGTACATTGTGCATGAATAAAATATTGACAGTTGACAGTTGTGAGTCATTTCACTATCACAACATTGTAACACAAGCAGGTTTATAATATGTGTACATGTTTTACATGGGAATACACATGTGAATACACATGTTTTTCACATGTGATCACATGGGATTCACATGTGATCTCTAGGGTTTCACATGGGATTCACATGGGATCACAAGGGTTTCACATGGGAATTCACACAGAATGCACATGAAAGTGTTCCAAAAGCACACGTTTGCACATGGGTTTCACATGGGAATCACATGTGAAAGCACATGTGATTTTCACATGTGTCACATGTGATTTTCACATGTGTCACATGTGATTTTCACATGTGTCACATGTGCAAGCACACGTTTTCACATGTGAAATAACACATGTGCAGAATATGTGGCCACATGTGACCACATGTGTTTTTGCACATGTGAAATTCATGTGGTTTTTCTGTAAGGGTTTTTCAACGTACCCTAACTGTATTGACCCAGATTACACAGACTATGCATGCGAATCGCAGATTCGAAGACGAGCATTAGAGGTTAAAAAGTACATAAATTGTCAATTTGTTTAGAAAATAACCGATCGTTTCACTAGATAAGACAGTTCTTCCTCAGCTAGGATCATTTAGAGCCCTTTTGACCCGAATTACACAGACTATGCATGTGCATCACAGAGACGAGACAAGACAAGCATTTGAGGTTAAAAAGTATATAAATTGTCAATTTCTTCCGAAAATAACTGATCGTTTTGCTGGACAACACCCTTCTTCCTCGGCTGGGATCATTTAGAGCCCTTTGAAGCTGCGTTTAAAGTGCATTTTTTTTTGGAAGTTCAAACTCGGGGGCACCATATAAGGCCATTATATGGAGAAAAATTCTGAAATGTTTTCCTCAAAAAACATCATTTCTTTACGACTGAAGAAAGAAAGACATGAACATCTTGGATGACAAAGGGATGAGTACATTATCTGTACAATTTTGTTCTGAAAGCCTCATGAGCTGAGAACCAGAAAATGTGCACTTACTATCTATGCGATGTCACATCCTGGTTGCACAGACCCCTTGGTGTGGTTTAAACAAGCATGTGGCCTACCGCTGGCCCTAAACGGTGTATGAAAGTTGCAGGTCAAGCAGTGGGTGGAGAGAGAAACATAAAACACAGAGTCCAGGGTCAAAGAGTACAGGAAACAGGAGAGAAAATGACCAGAAGCGTTGTGCATTAACACATCAATTCAGTTGGCATGATTATAATTACATCTTCTAATCTCAAATTAAATTTACAATTATAACTGCCGGCTGAGAGATGATCATTTATGTCAACCTCATATCATCCTACCTCAAGGGGATGAATGAAACATAAATACAATAATGCGCTGTGCCATAATTACGGTATTGTAACAAAACTACATTTAAAGGTTGGCCGCAGCATTTCAAAGAGATACAAAAAATGATTTCGCCAACCGATCTTGCCGATAACTCAAAACCCAGACATCAAAAAGTTGGCCAGGTCATCCCGGGAGCTTGTGTAAATGTGTGTGTGTGCGTTTCACAACCTGTTATTTCACAGATGAATGCTACAGACATCTCATCTTAGGGTACTTACCTAGGCATCTGACCACACCGACCACAGTTTTGTGTCTGCCCTACTACTGTGTCCAATGAATATCAAGTAGGCCCCTGCTACTGCACTCGAAAAAGAAAATATTACATGAAACGCTTCGACAAAAATTCTAACTTTTTTAACTTGCAGTATGGAAACGCTGATACTATCTATAGCACACAAACATACACATATATAAATATAGTACAGGCAGCTGTGCTCTTTAGATATCATCCTCCAATGAAAAACACACATCTCTCAACCAACGAATAAACGCCTGGAAGTCAAACTGAAAATAAAACATGATTTAGACACATAAGTTTTACAAAAATGCTACTTCCCAATATCATGCCAAAGGCTTTTGTATACAGTGTGCTTGTTTTGCTCTCCAAATGATACTGCACATCCTTGACCCTCTGTAAAGCTGAACAAGCAAAGGCGAGGGCAAAGGGGGAGGTGACGGTTGGCGAATTAAAATGTGCGACTTGAAATTGAGTGCTGTAACTGAAAGTGCTTCATATAAGCTATTGATCTTTTGATTTTGTTGTGCCTACGGCAAAATCCAAGGGTCATGGCAATGAAATAAAGTGGCGATGTCAAATGTATCTTTTCTTTGAAATGTAGTGGCTATCACTTCAATCTCAATTTTTTTGAAGGCAACAAGATTTTGAAGATTTTTCAAGAGCAGTGGCTGGTCACCAATGGATCTGTTTTCTTCGGGTCAATAGGGAGAAAGAAGCTAAATGCATTTAATGAAATACAAGCATGTAATAATGTATTAATCATCCATTAGGGTTGAGTTGTTTTCACCTCAGTTGAGTAAAATAATATGATTCATACTAATGAGAGGCTTTCTTATAATTATCACTTAGCACTTGTGACTTTTTGAGAATTTTTTATTTTTCATAATAATAATTTGGCATATTATAATCTCATTACATTGAGAACATTATCATTAGAAACCTCATAATTAGATGTTATGTCATAAAATTAGAAATAATACGAAAAAACAGAAACAATAAAAAAATTATAATTATGATTTACCGGTAGTAATAATTATTGACTTAATGACTTAATTTGAGACTTTCTCATTATAAGTTAACTAGATGATAATAATGTCAATAATAGACTTTTCGTTGTTATGAAAGCTTCAGATTTTTATGATATATGTAGGAGCCTATTTTGTTCAGATTCAATAACCAATGTTATTATATGGTGCATTTCAGCTTTGAATGTTTTTGTTTTGGATTGTTTGCATTTGTGAACTTATATTATTCATATTTGGCATTTGGATAAATATTTATTACAGTTTGCATTGAAATTATGTACTAGGGCTGGGCGATATGGCTGAAAACTATATCACGATATCAGTGTTTCATATCGGTCGATATCGATAATTATTGATATTTTTATGACCCATTTAAAATAAGGACCAGGAGAAAAATATATTACACTCAAGCATTTTTATTTTAAACTTAACCTGCCTCTGATCATAATCCCCTCAGTTATTAAGACAGAAATGTCACCAACCATGGAAAACTCAAATAATTAAAATGTAAACATAAGTCTAAAGTCACAATATACACTTAATTATCTCTTAATCCTCAATTCAAACCCCATTCATTGTCGATGAAGTGAATGGTCAAGCTAATGTATCGCCCAAAAGTACGGCTTGACCACAGGTCAGAGGTTGTTGCAAAGTACTTGGCTGATTATATTTTTTTCTGCACAGATTGCTGGTTGCCAGTAGCCAACATTACTTCTTTCCCGGTACTTTAGCCTATACTTTGTGTAATAACAAAAATATTTATTTAAGTGAAAAAATAAGTCCAAAACTTTCAACATTTTGAACAATAGGGCCTTACAATCTTTTTTTTTTTTCCCCAGAAATTCGTTTTAATTTTAATGATAATCAAATGAAAGCAAAATCACAGATTTATTTTTAAAAATAAAAATAAGCGGAGCTTTACTGTTAAAATTAATACATAGAAGAAAAATGATATTCAGTTAAAAAAAAAGGTTTAATAATAATAATAGTATTTTTTCAACAATTAAGTGGTGACTCTTTATTTTATTTTTTATCATATATATTGTTTTATGTAAATTATTTAAATGTGAACATATAAACACCTACATTATACTGTACAGTAATACAAGACCAATATTGTTCTGTTACTTGTTAAACCGTACTTTTATTTTGACAGGTGGCCGTGAAGTTTCAGTGTGTAATACAGTATGAATGATGCTAGTTTCACTAATGAAACGGTAAAATTGACAAAAAGTGACACTCACAGCAGCTTTGGAGATGTATTTATTGGAGTTTGTCTGTTCATGTGAGATGCAAAGGCCAAAAATTAGCGGGAGCGCCACGTGTGCAGTATGCGTGTAGTGAAAATAAAACGCGTCTCCTCCATTCATACACACAGAGGCAAACGGAACACGGAGGATTCATATTGAAACGGTCTTTTTGCATTTCAGTTTTCACAGACACTAGTCCATATCGCGATCTGAATTAATTAACAGACCAACTTTTGATTTATTGGTCCAAAAATCGACGAATTCCGCGGCATTCTGCCCTATAGTAAAGTCCGTTTTTATGAATGGAGTCCGCGATCCCGTCTGTGAGGAGACATTGTAAACGCGCGATCATGTAGAGACAGAAACCAAATGCCGTCGTGTAAATAAGATAAATAACATAAGGCTATTTAGTTTGTTTAATACAACAACATGGACCCGTTCTGTAGGAAAGATAACCTTAACTTCTATTGTGATCTGGCGCTATGAACTGAACGTTAAAGGGGGGCTGGGCGGGCCGACGAAGAATACAAAATATCGAACGTTTTATCGAACACATTTTTTATTGATATCGATCTCTTGTCTATCGCGATATATATCGTTATCGTTTTATCGCCCAGCCCTATTATGTACTACGTAAAAATTGTGTTCTGGCCCTTTAAGAATCGCGTCTGTGAAAGCGGAGGGCAGTGCGTTCTTTGAAAGACTGCGGAGTCACACAGTTTTCTTTACCGCATCCGTGATAATTGAAATTTTGGACTATATTTTATTTGATTTGTTTTGTGCATCTCTAAATTAAGATTAAAGGAAGATATCTGACAAGAAAACGGAGTACTTAGATTTCTTTATTGG
>NC_133364.1:24766671-24803835 GCF_049309525.1 Garra rufa
TACCAGTCAAAGTTTTTGAACAGTAAGATTTTAATGTTTTTTAAAGATGTCTCTTTCTGCTCACAAGCCTGTATTTATTTGATCCTAAGTACAGCAAAAACAGTAACATTTTGAAATATTTAAATAACTTTTTTCTATTTGAATATACTTTAAAATGTAATTTATTCCAACATCATTACTTCAGTCTTCAGTGTCACATGATCCTTCAGAAATCATTCTAATATGCTTATTTGCTTATTATTATTTTTATTATTATCAATATTTAAAACAGTCAAGTACATTTCTTTTTCAGGATTATTTGATGAATAGAAAGATCAGTATTTATTTATAATAAAAAGTATACACTATACCATTTAAAAGCTTGGAGACAGTACACATTTTATCTCTTTTTTTGGGAAAGAAATTATAAAAAAAAAATTTTGATCAAAAATTTATCAAAAGTAATGATAAAGACAATGATAATTTTACAAAACATATTTATTTATTTATTTATTTATTTTGAGCAGCAAATTAGTATATAAGAACGGTTTCTGAAGAATCATGTGACTGGAGTAATGATGCTAAAAATTCAGCTTTGAAATCACAGGAATAAATCACATTTTAAAATATATTCAAATAGAAAACAATTATTTTAAATAGTAAAACTATTTCAAAATTGTACAGTTATTTCTGTACTTCTGATCAAATAAATGCAAGCTTGGTGAACAAAAGAGACTTCTAGTGCTTATTTTGTTTAAAAGTAAAAACAAAAATACTGTCAGGAAGTTGCCTCTTGCATTTGAAGGTCATATTTTGGGGGTACTTGGGATAAAATATTTCTAAACCCCTTGCTTTAGAAGACATTTACTGATTGCAGGTTCTATAAAGCAAAAAAAAAAAAAAAAGACGTCAAAGGCAAAGAATGCCACGCTCACACACTAAACCAGTAATCTTAAAGAACCTAAACAGCTTCCAATTATGGGTCTGTTACTCAACAGAAAGGACAAGCTACTTTGTTTAACTAAACTGGCATCACTCATGACAGTGTGATTGTGAGGTTCAGATACAGGCCTATTGGGAAAATAGTAATGTCATGATGTATTTCAGAACCGTGGCACACCCACAAAGACCGGATTACGGTCTGATAACACAAACCCAACTCAAGGATAACAGTAAGATAACCCTTCAGTGTCAACAACGATGCTCAATTTAGATAAATACAGCAAGAAGTTTACAAACGCTAAATAGAATGTGGCATGCAGCGCGGTGGCGTTACAAACGTGCCGATGATGTAACATCACCACAAGGACGCGCTACTGTAACGAACACGCCCCCCTTTCCAGAAACACACCAACTCCGCTTCTATAGCAACAAACCCAACAACTTTCACACGCGAGTCCGAGCACTTGAGAAACTCAAACACCAATACTTTCTTCTTATGTTACGTTTGAATGCAATTTGATACATGAGACATGCAAAAGTTCAAGCTCATGTGAAAATACGTACACAAACAGGTGTAACCTAACAGATACTCACCATGACAATCAGGTTTGGGCCAAAAAACTCGTGTTAAAAAGAAAAACAAATTAAACCACCCCAAGCTTGTTTGCTTGCTAGTATATTTAACAACAAGCATACAAACAAACAAACAAAGTCAGAAGGATTCTGAAAGCTTCATTAACTTCCATGTTAATTATTTTTACAGTAGCAACTTAACATAACATTACATTTAAATGAAGGGTAAACTAACCTTGTTTGACACACTTAAGGCGGACAGGGTCTTTGCAGTGTCTGACCACAGCCCACACATCCCTGATGGTCAGTCCGGCCACTGGAGTATCATTGACCTCCAGAAGTAGCTCGTCCTGGTGCAGTTTACGCCTGTCCGGTTTCACCTCTCCAATAACGGGGAACTGTCCATTCTCCGCGCCTCCCTGCAGCTCGAACCCAAGATCTCCACTCGGACCCCTGGATAACGCAACCTCGTGGACCCTGTTAGTCCAGTGACTTTTCTTCTTCAGGCTTTTGGACATGTTTGGAGTTGTTAATGTGACAGGAGAGCAGCCATGAAAGCGCGTTATCCGTCACTAAAGTTGTCCGCTCAGTGTCTGTGGATGGTAAGAGTCTCCATATCAGCAGCAGATCCACGGCAGCCTCTTAAAACTGCTACACTCACTGTAACAGCGATGTCCGATTCGCGCAGCGTTGAACCGGTTCTTTTTGATGATTCTTCGATCCAATTCGCCAAGCGTTTGTGATTCATTCCGCTCTAAAGTGAATTTGGCCTTGAAATTACATGATGGAAGCGTGAATAACGCAAAGTGCGACACCAGAGAAGTAAACGAAAACAATGTGATACATCTTTCATTAAAGAACCATTGATTTAACAACACAACACAAGCAAAAAGCAGTGTGGAGACTTCTGGAAACACATTTAAATGATGACTAAACTAATTCCGTGAGTTACATTGATACTTTCTACCTTTAAAACGCCACAACCCGACTTCCGTGAACACTTGTAGACAACAAATCAATTGAATCAAATGAGTCGAGTTTAAACGAATCGATTCGCTTACATGATTCGGACTTCCTAACGCTGCACTGTAAGTGAGTCCAAACTGCTCGGGAAACCTGAGCCGGATGTGATGTGAGGAGGAGGAGAGAAGAGACGCTTCCCGCTGGAGAAGAGAGAAAAGAAAAAGAAGAGAGAAATAAAGTAACGGAACTTTTAGCCCGGGGCGATCTTTCCATTATAAACGACTGCTGTGCCGCCTCCTGGAGAAAATGCTAAATGGAACTCAGTTTGGGATGAAGTTATACTTTTTTTCAGCAGCTGTACTGCTGTAGGCGAAGGATCACAGGTTTTGAAACACAGGGACTGGAGACAAGACTTTAAATTAACCTTGATAAGGAGAATATTAATAGGTCTGTCTATAATCTATCAAAGTTACATTTCTATTAGTTTTAATAGTATATGTGACCCTGGACCACAAAACCAGCCATAAGGATACATTTTTTGAAATTGACATCTGAAAGCTGAATAAATGAACTTTCCATTCATGTTTGTTAAGATAGGACAATATTTGGCCGAGATACTGTTTTAAAATCTGGAATCTGAGGGTGCAAAAAAATCAAAATATTGAGCAAATCGCCTTTAAAATTGTCCAAATGAAGTTCTTAGCAATGCATATTACTAATCAAAAAATAATATTAAAAAATTGATATATTTACAGTAGAAAATTTACACTTTTTTCATGGAACATGATCTTTACTTAATATCCTAATGATTTTTGGCATAAAAGAAAAATCTATCATTTTGACCCATATGTATTTTCGGCTGGTTTTGTGGCCCAGGGTCACATATAATTGATATTTGTTTCATTTTATTAGTATAATTTTCAACTGTTCCGTAAACAAACAAAAAATTTATAAATGCTTTTTTTATTTATAATTTGATAATGTAACCCACCAAATCACATTGTAACTGGCAGAACTCTATTTTTTAGTCATTGTTTATAAAACGGTTAGTTCCATTCCTCAATTCTGGTTGGTCAGCAGCTGTGTCGTATTCATGATACGGCACTGCTATGACCGCTTCACTCAACGGTTTTGTGTATCATTGAACCCCCTTAGCAACCACCCTTAGCAACGTAAACACAGCTGCAGCAGTTAGGGACTACTTTTTACAGCGGAAGGCAGTTAATGATTTTACTTTATGAAAACATACAACTTAATATATATAAATTAATATATATTTTTGATTTTAATATTTTTATTGTGTGGTAACCGTTTTACCGTTGGTAAAAAAACGGTAAAAAACCGTTTTATTGTGTGGTAACCGTTTTACCGTTTTACGACCGCTTCGCGTCGTGCCTAACAACGCCCTTCAGCCGTGATTTATTCACGATACAGCACGGCCTCTCGTACCTTATTGCTTTATTACGGTATTGTGTAATTCGAGTCAATTTCTTGTCGCATCACTCAACTTCTCTAAAGTTTAAAGTCACAAACTGCTTGTCTGACATTCTCCTTGAAAAAAAAATGTCTTGATACGATTTATAATTCATTTTTTCCCCTCAGTGATTGCAAAGTGTCTAGACCCTGAGGCAACAGAGCAGTGTTGAACCATGATGTTCTGTCCACCATTTTTGAGCTGAGGTTTGGAGTTGGTATGCCGTGCCCTTTTTCCTCTAAACAAAATGTTCTTCATTTTTGCCCAAAATGTAAACTTTTGTCTCAAGTGTCCACAGAATTCTCCCAGAAATGGAACAACCAGGTAACACTGAGACATGTCTTGGTCTAAATATATTTTTTTAGACAGCAGTAGCTTCCTTAATGCTGTCCTTGTTGTTCCTGTTGTCAACATGAACCACATGTTTTTGAGGTCTTTTGCTGTTATGTCTAGGTTTCTTCTCACCACCTTTAGGATTTCCTGGTGTATTTATTCATGAACACCTAGATCTTTTAGCAATGCTTTGTAGCCTTTTCCAGCTAGTTAGTTTTTAAGCTTTTGGGATCGAGGCATGGTTCAACTATCCAACCTTTTCTGAGTATATACATGTCACTAAGCATGCGCTGTATGTCCAAAACACACTTTCAATCTCATCTTTTTAATTGATTACAATTAGCTTTTTGAGAAGATGTAACACTTACATTTAAGATCAAAAGTTTACATTACACACAATCATGTTAATTATTTTAACAAAATCAGAGGGATCATATTTTGATCATATTTTTTTTGTTTAGTACTGACCTGAATAAGAGATTTCACATAAAAGAGTAGTCCACAAATAATAATTGAATTTATAAAAATTACGCTGTTCAAAAGTTTACATACACTTGATTCTTAATACTGTGTTGTTACCTGAATGATCCACAGCTATTTTTTGTCCCTTATACACTGCCTGCTGTTCATTAGAAAAATCCTTCAGGTCCAACAAATTCTTTGGTTTTTAGCAATTTTTTTTTTTTTTGTATTTGAACCCTTTCCTACAATGACTGTATGATTTTGAGATCCATCTTTTTACAATGAGGACAACTGAGGGACTCATATGCAATTATTACTGAAATTTTAAATGCTCATCGATGCTCTAGAAGGAAAAATGATGCATTAACAGCAAGGGGTGTAAACTTTTGAACAGACTGAAGATGTGTACTTTTTTTTTTTTTTTTTTTTGCCTAAATATCATACTTTTTTTCATTCAGTATTGCCCCTTCAGAAGCTCCAGAAGGTACTCACATGTTTTCCAGAAGACAAAATAAGTAAAATTTACCCTGATCTTCAAATTCCAAAAGTTTTGCTCTAAATGCATTGTGTTTCCTTCTGGAGCATCAGTGAGCATTTGAACATTCTGTAATAGTTGCATATGAGTCCCTCAGCTGTCCTCAGTGTGAACAGATGGATCTCAAAATCATACAGTCATTGTTGGAAAGGGTTCAAATACAAAGCAATGCTAAAAAAAAAAAAAAAAAAAAATTATTTGAACCTGAAGGATTTTTCTGAAGAACTGCAGGTAGTTTAACTGTCCAGGACAAACAAGAGACTCATGAACAACTAAACACACACACACACACACACACACACACACACACACACACACACACACACACACACACACACACACACACACACGTCATGTTTGTTTTTGTGAATTGTGGGGACATTCCATAGGCGTAATGGTTTTTATACTGCACAAACAATATTTGCTATCACCCTACACCTTCCCTACACCTAAACCTAGCCCTCACAGGAGATTGTGCACACTTTTACTTCCTCAAAAAAACTCATTGTGCATGATTTATAAGCCTGTTTCCTCATGGGGACCTGAGAAATGTCCCCACAAGGTCAAAATTTACTGGTATTCCTATCCTTATGGGGACATTTGGTCCCCATAACGTGATAAATACAAGGACACACACACACACACACACACACACACACGCACGCACGCACGCACGCACGCACGCACACACACACACACACACACACACACACACACACACACACTCAGGAACATTCAGGTAAAAACACTAAGAATCAAGTGTATGTAAACTTCATTTTTATAAATTTAACTTTTTATTTTCTCTTGTGGACTACATGTAAATGTCTTTTATGTGAAATATCTTAGTCAGGTCAGTACTAAATAAAAAAATAACATGCATTTTGTATGATCCTTCTTATTTTGGTAAAATAATTTACATTTTGCAGATTCTGCAAGGTGTATGTACATTTTTGACCCCACCTGTCCTGCTAATGATCACTCAATGTCTTTAATGAAATTGTGACTTTGTGATGTGAAAATCTGATCAGCTTCAACCCCTTTTCAAAGGGTTCACAAACATATTCTTGCCACCTTATACATATATGCATACCCATATCACAGCAGTACAGCTATTTTAATCTTCCACAGTGCAGGTTTCTTATTAGAGCACCAGATTTTCAAGTAGATTAGTTACAGAGAAACACAACATAATTTTATGATCAACCGAGGTTGAAACCAAGCCAAATGAGTTTTAAGTTATTATTTGTTTTGCTATAATCTATCATCACACACAACTTGCTTTCAAGTCGGCACTTCGTCTTCCAAGACAGTTCCCCTGAGTCGCTTTAGAAATATTATTACGGGGCATTTAACTCCATACTGGGAAATCTCCCTATTATCTGTTAAACAGCCAAGCTTGCTAATTTCACTGATATCTGCATGTATAATACTCTCTATCTTCTATTCTCAGACTTTATTTGATTAGATAACAGAACTGGTGCACTGCATGCAGGCTTAAAAGTTTCCTTCTTACTAAAAGGAATGCATTAGCGTGATGCTGAAAGAATTAGGTGATGTTTAGAGGAAATAACAATGGCCAGTGGTGTGACCTTTGCTCTCTGAGACAGAGGAGCAGTTCTCTGCATTCCACAGATGGGAGTATCGAGCGCTGAGTGAGTGGGAGACAAGCAGACAGCGAGCAGGAGAGGGCGAAAAAGAGGAGGGTGTTTTGACAAGGCAAGAAGAATTGTTTGGCAGGAGGTTTTAAACAAGTTTAGGAATTCCCTGAGCATGGCAAAATGATACTGAGGAGTTGGCGCTGTTAAAATGGATGTCATGTCCACATAAAAGACACCTAAGCAATTTAACCTGTCACGGGTAGCGGATATTCAAACAGAATGTCTTTTTTTTTTTTTTTGCTGTGGAATGGGAAAAAAAAGCACATATTCATTTTTAAAGTCTGAAATACACTACAGATATGGCATTATTTTGGGCAGTCGCTGTTGACAGATTTCACAGATAATCACATATGCACTGTTTTTTTTTTTTAGCTTGAGACTATCATTCTATTCAATTGGAGGATATCAAACTTGTTTGATATTTTGAGTCAACTTTGGAACACATATTGTCGTCTTCACATGTTCTTGAAAGACTGGCAGTGTGTGATTCTCATTCATTTAGTGTATGATGGCCAATTTGTCTCTGTAACCATTTACAAAGTTAGAAAAACGTATGATGCCTAGTTTTTTTTCTAAAAAGAAGTTTAGATTTTAAAAGTTGTGTAGTGTGTTTCAGCCTTAAAAGCATAGTTCACCCAGAAATGAAAATTCTGTCATTACTTATTCACCCTCATGTTGTTCCAAACCTGTGAGACCTTCTTTCATCTTCAGAATGCAAATTAAGAAATGATTTGATCAAATCCGAGCTCTTTCTGGACACATGGACTGTTTTAACAATGTTCTTACTATCTTTCTGGGCCTTGAATGTGTCAGTTGCATTGCTGTCTATGCAGGGTCAGAAAGCTCTCTCAGAAAGCTTAATTTGTGTTTCGAAGATAAATGAAGGTCTTGCAGATTTGGAACGACATGAGGGTGAGTAATTAATGAGGGTGAACTATCCATTTAAACTTTGGGACACATTGTTTGTCTTATGATCATAATTGATACCTTTAATCATGTGGCTTGTTCGTTCATCTTCGGAACACAAATTAAGATATTTTTGATGAAATCTGAGAGCTTTCTGACCCTTCATAAACAGCAATGCAACTGACACATTCAAGGCTCAGAAAGATAAGGAGAATACTTTTTGTGTGCAAAGAAAATGAAAATTACGATTGTATTCAACAATTTATTATCTTCCATGTCAGTCTTTGGATGCACGTTCATACAGTCTACTTTAACACTGTTTCCGCGGGTTGTCCAATAATGCAATATTTAGCCCCTGAAATGCAAATGTTACCAAGGGAACCCCGCCAAAACCATGTATTTTGCATTTCGAAACACAATTAGAGTATGTTTTGGGCTAGTTTTGTGTGACAGTTGTGCAGGTTTTGTTGTAAAAGAAGAGTACCACAACACATTTTTGTTTTCTGTGTGAACAAAAAGTATTCGCATAGCTTCAAATAATTACGATTGATCCACTGATGTCACATGGACTATTTTAACAATGTCCTTACTACCTTTCTGGGCATTGAATGTGTCAGTTGCGTTGCTGTCTATGCAGGGTCAGAAAGCTCTTGGAATTCATCAAAAATATCTTAATTTGTGTTCTGAAGATAAATGAAGGTCTTACAGATATGGAACGACATGAGGGTGAGAATTAATGACAAGATTTTCAAATCCAAGAGCTTTCTGACCCTGGATCAGCAATGATAAACAGCAATGCAACTGACACGTTCAAGGCCCAGAAAGGTAGTAAGGAGAACTTTTTGTGCACAAAGAAAACAAAAATTACGATTTTATTTAACAATTTCTTATCTTCCATGTCAGTCTTTCAATGCATGTTCATGAGAGTATAGTGTTGCCAAGTCCCACTGTTTTCCTGCGGAATTGGTCTATATTAACACTGTTGCCACGGGTTGTTTTTCGTGTCCGTGGGTTGAAGTGACTCCAATAATGTGATATTTAGCCCCTGAAATGGGAGGAACCCTGCCTAAATGTGTTTCTTACCTCCTGGAACGTGGTTTTCAATGAGCGATTTGTGTTCCACAGATAAACAAAGGTTTAGAACGACATTAGGGTGAAATTTTTTTTTGGTGAACTATCCCTTTAATACTGAGGGTTAGGGGTTTGTTCCAATCCCTAAACCTAATTATGCACAGTATGCAGTTCTGTTAGGTAAGAGCTTCGTTTTGTACATGTACTCTCTCCATCTTCTACAAAAAGACTGTTGGAGCTTGTTCCAAATCTGGTTCATGTTCACTCCCACACTCTCACACGTTCATCCAAGAGAAAAGTGCTCCCAAAATTGAGACGCTCCATCCCTGCTGGTACATCAGAGAGCAGGTGGCCTTCCTAAACAGGACAATCGAGTCAGAGAGATCCAAAAGCTGGAGGAAGCAATCTCTCGCTCCCACAATGCACTCCACCAGATGGGAGCACATTGGTCCTGACAGTGATGTCGCCGTGGGGACTGCAACATATTGCTAGGCAACATGATCAAATGATTATGACAGGCGTAATTTCCAGCCAATTTAAAGCCATCCAGGAATGAAGAGGCAGAGCCTGATGGTTTTAACGAGAGCAGAAAAGGATGCAGTTAATGGCTGTTGCGTGTCATTTGGGACAGCAATATTCAAAGTAGATTGATACAAGAACTTCAGGTAGTTTCTGCAGTTGGTTGAGTTTGTATGAGTTTATTAGCTATGTTTGCTAAGACGCACAGAGTTAGGAATTTTAATAAACCTCTAACCTTAAAGGGACAGTTCACCCAAAAATACAAATTCTGTCATTAAAGGAGTAGTTCACATTCAGAACAAAAATTTACAGATAATGTACTCACCCCCTTGTCATCCAAGATGTTCATGTCTTTCTTTCTTCAGTCGTAACGAAATGATGTTTTCTGAGGAAAACATTTCAGGATTTCTCTCCATATAATGGACTTCTATGGTGCCCCCGAATTTGAACTTCCAAAATGCAGCTTCAAATGTACCTTCAAAGTGCTTTAAATGATCCCAGCAGAGGAAGAAGTCTTGTCTAGAGAAATGATTGGTTATTTTTAAAAAATATATACAATTTACATACTTTTTAATCTCTACACAGAGTACACACAGAGCTAGACAAGATGAGCACTTGCGGTTAAAAAGTATATCAAATGCAATTTTGCTAGATAAGACCCTTCTTTCCTCGGCTGTGATCGTTTAGTTCAAACTCAGGGGCACTATAGAAGTCCATTATATGGAGAGAAATCCTAAAATGTTTTCCTCAACAACTTCTTTACTACTGAAGAAAGAAAGACATTAACATCTTGGATGACAAGGTGAGTACATTATCTGTATATATTTGTTCTGAAAGTGAACTACTCCTTTAATTACTCACCTTCATTCCAAACCCGTAAGATCTTCGTTCATCTTTATGAACACAAATTAAGATATTTTTGATGAAATCTGAGATCGTTCTGACCCTGCATAGACAGCAATGCAACTGACACGTTCAAGGTCCAGAAAAGTAGTAAGAACATTGTTAAAATAGTCCATGTGACATCAGAGGTTCAACCTTGATTTTATGAAGCTACGAGAATACTTTTCATATTAAGAATATAGAGTTTAAATGACTGAATGGAGTTTGTTTTTTGACTTGAGTGAAAGCTGAGCCTCCATCAATCTGTTGTTTGGAGATATCACTTGAGGTTTCTCAAACAGACTGCTGCTCTTCAAATTAGAAAAACATTAGCTGAGAGATTTGTCTCTTGGATGTACAATGTTATAAGATTTATTTAAAAAAAGTTATTCTGAGGTCAACAAAATTGGGCCATTTTTGTAGTTAGGTTTTTGTGGCATGTGGACAGGCCTCAAGGGAGTGTTTTCCTGCCAAAATATCAGCTTGCATGATAAGTTACCTTCAAAACGCTTTTAACTGCTTTCAAATTCTAAGCTTTTAAGAGAGTCACTCCCCTCCTCTCTTCCTGTAAAGCACTCTGTTTGAGTCCAAGGCCGGAGTGTCACTAGGAAAAACGGAGTAAGTTACTTGGACGCATCCATCATGAACATGACAGCTGCGACATGATGGACTCCAGTCTAAATCACCTGTGACGGAGCATACTGTATGTGTCAAACTCCATGAGGTTATTGGAACAGAGCCAAGCACCATCCCGCTGTCACTGGGTTTCACAAGAGTTAAAACTCGTTAGGGATCTGATTGGGGGATAGTGGACATTGTCATTTATTAATTTTATATTAAATGATTGCAGTTGGATTTACCCAATTATAAATCAGGTATGTATTCTCAATATTAAAATTCTATATTTACACACCCTCATGTCATTCCAAATCTGGTTAATGACAAAGAGTGTCTACAATCAACAAAAGGAAAAATCTTTAAGAAGAAGTAGTTCAAAACACATTTTGAAGTCTGTTTCAGTCACTGATTAAAAAAGGTAACTACTACTTTTAGTCTCACAATTCAGACTATTTTTCTTGCAATTTTGAATTTACATCTCGCAATTCTGACTTTTTTTCTCAGAATTGTATGATATAAATTCACAATTGTGAGTTATAAAGTCAGAATTGTGAGATATAAAGTCACAATTCTAATGTTTTCCCTCCGAGAATTGCGAGATTAGAAACTCTTACTTCTGACTCAATTTCAACACTGAAATATAAACTCACAAATGTGAGTGTAAGTTTATATCTCGCAATTCTGATGTAATAACTCACGATTGCATGTCATTAAGTCAGAATTGTGATATATAGACTCACAATTAGGAGAAAAAAAAAGTCAGAAAAAGTTTTTTTTTTTGCAATTGCGAGTTTATATCACACAATACTGACTTTATAACTCGCAAATGTCCTTTTTTTTTTAGAATTGTAACACATAAACACGCAATTGTTTAAACACGCAAAAAGACTTTTTCCTCTGAATTGCGTGATATAAACTCACAGTTGTAAGTTATAAAGTCTGTATTGTGTGGTATAAACTCACAAATCCTTGTGAGAAAACCTTGTTTCTGAGAAAAAAAAGTCAGAACTGCGAGATTATATTTCACAATTGCGAGTTTATGTCATAATTCTGAGAAAAAGAAGTCAGAATTGTGAGATAAAGTCGCATATATCTCGCAGTTCTGACTTTTTTCATTTTTTTATAATAATGACTTTTTGTGAAATATAAACTCACAATTGCAGTTATAAAAGTTATAAACTCCAATCCTGAGGGGAAAAAAGACTGATATATTCTCAGAATTGCAAGTTTATATCTCACAATTCTTATGTAATAACTCACAATTGTGTGTTAAAAAAAGTCAATATTGTGTGACATGAACTCACAATTGCGAGAGAAAAAAAACTGAATTCTGAGAAAAAAAAATGTCATAACTGCAAGTTTATATCTCGCAATTACAATTCTGACAAAAATATGTAAATCACAATTGCAAGAAAAAAGTAAAATTCTGAGATAAACTCACAATTGTGATTTATCCTGAGGGGAAAAAAAGACTTGTATTTCTGAAAAATAAAATAAATTTTCTTGTAATTCTGACTTATTTTTTTCTCAGAATTGTTAAATCTAAACTTGCAATTTTGAGTTTTAAAGTCAGATTACAAAGTCAGAATTGGGGTAAAAAGGTCAGAATTGTGAGTATATGTCTCGCAGAATTGCAAGTTTTTTTCTCGTAATTGCGAGTTTATATCACACAATACTAACTTATAACTCGAGTTTATATCTTGCGATTTTAAGTTTATATGTCACAATTCAAAGAAGAAAAGTCAGAATTACAAGATGTAAACTCAAAATTGCGAGAAAAAAGTCAGAATTGTGAGATAAAAAATCGCAATTACCTTTTTTTCACATGTGCCAAGTTCTTAGAATTTAGTCTTTGTATCCATGTGGGCTACATATAGTTTTGAAAATGTTTATAACTGCCATTTTTAATTAATCTATCAATAAAAGAAAAAAACAAACAAACAACTCAATTGTCATTGGGTGTAACTATCCAAGTAAATAAATGAATAAATAATTGAATAAAATAAAATAAAAAACACATCCTGGCTGCTCTTTTCCAAACACTGAAAGCGCACACGGCTACAAAAATGGTCTTCTGAAGCTTATCGTGAAGAAGAAACTGACATTTATTTAGTGTTATTGATGAAAAACTCACCATTCATGATAACTCTCCAATTTTATTTACCCTTGTACATATTGCTCCAGGTTGACAAATTGCGCAGAGTCTGAGAAAAAGATTTTTTATTAAATAATGACTTAAATTTTGGTTTGTACCTTGGACAAATTGATCATAAGTCTTTAGAAGACATGCAGTATATTGCACCACTTTTATACAGATTTCTTAGTACCACAATTATGGTACTTTTTCATTCTTATGTAGAACAAAAAATGCTGTCAGAGTCTATTTTTAGCAGAACTATTATTTGAACAAGACCACTTTAAATTTAATACACAAGTGTGACTTCTTAAAAGCTTTCTCTGAAGAATCACCTATTAAGATGTGCAATATATAGTACAGCAGGAGCCTGTGAATGCAAAGCTAGGGGAAAAAATGGCATGTGCCATTTCTTTGAAGCACTTCTAAACCCATTATTGTCCTGTAATGCTCTGTATAGATGTTAACATGGTGCTTAATGCTCCGAATTCTGAGAATCTTTCTTGCTTTTACATGAAATGAACCCATAATATCACACACTCTTTGGACTGAGAGTGTTATGTAACCCTCCCACTTCAGATGTCGGCCTCCATTCTTTATGTAATGAGGCAGGCTGCAAAAGGCACAGCTAAAACGCTTTAAAGCTCACTGACAGATGTACAGTTTAAGATGGCGACCGGCTTCTTTTTGCGGCATTCAAGTGCTGACCAAGCCTTGTCAGGTGCAATTTAGTCAAAGGGAACAGGACTTCCAGGTTTTGGAGATGTTTCTCCACTCATGTGTGTGGATTTATCAGACATTTGATGGGAAAACCACCCTGAAAGTGTGAATTGCGATAAAGAAAGCTTTAGTCTCGGTTATCATAGTTTTTGGGTTTAGATCTACATCTACAGTTGAGTTCAAACGTTTACATCCCCTTTTAGAATTTGCAAACTGTTAATCATTTTACCAAAAAGGAGAGATTATACAAAATGCATGTTATTGTTTATTTAATACTGACCTGAATAAGATATTTCACATAAAATACATTTACATATAGTCCACAAGAGAAAATAACAGTTGAATTTATATAAATATACAGTCAAGCCCGAAATTATTCATAGCTGGCAAATACTGACTTAAAGTTACTTTTATTCAACCAGCAAGTTTTTTTTTATTTTTTATTTTTATTGGAAATGTCACGGACGTCTCCCAGAAGATAATAAGACGATGTACAAAATGCATCATTGTGGGAAAAAATATTACTCATCTTTTATTTACATTTGAACAAAAAGTGGCATGTCCAAAATTATTTATACCCTGCTCAATAATCAATAGAAAAGTCTTTATTGGCTATTACAGCAATCAAACACTTCTTATAATTGCTGACCAGCTTTTGTATGTCTCCTCTGGTATTTTTGCCCATTCATCTTTAGCGATGAGCTCCAACTCTTTCAGGTTGGAGGGTCTCTTTGCCATCACCCTGATCTTTAGCTCCCTCCACAGATTCTCAATTGGATTTAAGTCAGGACTCTGGCTGGGCCACTGCAAAACTTTAATGTTTTTGTCTGCTAACTATTTCTTCACCACTTTTGCTGTGTGTTTTGGGTTGTTGTTGGGCTGAAATGTCCACTGGTGCCCAAGGCCAAGTTTCTCTGCAGACTGCCTGATGTTGTTGTTGAGAATTTTGATGTATTGCTCCTTTTTCATGGTGCCGTTTACTGTGATTAGGCTCCCTGGTCCACCGGCTAAAAAAACACCCCCAAAACATTACGTTTCCACTACCATGTTTGACGGTGGGGATGGTGTTCTTAGGGTTGAAGGCTTCTCCTTTTTTTTACGCCAAATGAAGGCTACATCACTGTGGCCAAACAATTCCATTTTTGTTTCATCTGACCATAAAACAGAAGACAATAACTCTTCTTCTTTGTCCAGATGAGTATTTGCAAAGGTCAAGTGGGCTTTTGTGTACCTTATCTGGAGAAGTGGTGTCCTCCTTGGTCTGTGTCCGTGGAACCCAGCGGTGTGCAGTGTCCGTTGGACTGTCTGCCTTGAGATGTTGCCACCAACAGAGCCCAGATTCATCAGGATGGCCTTGGTGGTGATCCTTGGATTTTTTTTTTTTTTTTTTTTTTTACCTCTCTCACTATCCTCCTGGCCAGCAGAAGTGTTACTTTTGGCTTCCGACCACGTCCTCTGAGATTTTACATAGTGCAGAACATCTTGTATTTTTTAATAATACTTTGCACTGTAGCCACTGGAACTTCAAAACATTTAGATATGACTTATAGCCCTTTCCTGACTTGTGAGCAGCCACAATGCGCAGCCGCAGGTCCTCCTTTTTCTTAGCCATGACTGTCCACAAACCAACAGCAGAAAGCTTCTGTTTTTTACCTGTTGAGTTGATTAAAACAGCTGTTCCCAATGAATCGAGCTAATTAGGATGCTTTAGAACAGCTTGGACTATTTGGAATGGTATAGAACTTTGGATTTTCCCATAGACTGTGACAGTTTGCAAAGGGTATGAATAATTTTGGACATGCCACTTTTTGTTCAAATGTAAATAAAAGCTGAGAAATATTTTTTTTCCACAATGATGCCTCTTGTACATCATCTTATTATCTTTTGGGAGAAGCCTGTGTCATTTCCGGTCAAAAAAAAAAAAAAAAAAAAACTTGCTGGTTGAATAAAGGTGACTTTAAGTCAGAATTTGCCAGGGGTATGAATAATTTCAGGCTTGACTGTATATATATATGTTGTTTTGTGAGTTAAATTTACCCTGATTTTCAAATTCAACAAGTTTTAACATCCTTCCCAATTAATGTCAAAAGTCATTCAAAAACATTAAAATTACATTTGCATAACATTTGATGGCTTGAAACTCATCTGTGCTTAACATGTGTTTGTTGATAGAATTAATAGTAGCATTAAACAACTAAATTAATTAACTATTTTTATGAGGGTGTGTAAACTATTTCTCATAAGGTATGACCTTTATTTATGGTCATTCAGTTTAAAATGTTGTTGAAAATACAGTTGTTCAAAACCATAAAGATTACATTTCTAAGAACCTATCATTTATTTAATAGATTGTTTTTTCAGTCATCTTTTTATCTTTTTTTGAGCACTTCATCGTTTTAGATGTTGAACAGCTCAAAATATTTAAAATGTACATAATAAAGGCACATGAAGCATATGTGAACAAAATTAAAATCCAGGGTTTGGTTGATCAAAATCAACCTAGAACTCTTTAAATGTTTGTCATGTGTGAATTAGCCTGTCAGTTTGGCCATTTAAAGTTACAAATATGTTGTGAAAGCCTGTCGACACTTGACTCAGGGTTATCGATAACATGTTAGAGCATGTTTTAGAGTTGATTTTATCTACTTGGCTGTAATCAAAGTCATTTTCTTTCTTTCTCACACCTACACGCCATGTAAGCGTCACACAATTTGATAAATATTTTCCCTGACCAATGAAATTCAATTATTTCTCATGACCCAGATACTAAATCATGTTTGTGTCTCTGTGTCCTGCCTTGAGCTCATGGTATTACACAGAGGCTGGAGACAAACTCAACAGTGCCCTCAACTGGTCAGCTTGGGCGAATGAGAAGTTTAATATGACGGTTTCATATGGATAAGAAATGGTGTGTGTAAGACTACTAACGCAGTGTTCCATTTAAAGTCAAATAAGGGACATTTCTGTTTAATAGCTCTGATTTTGGGCTGAAGTCCAAAACTCAAAAGTTTTTCTGACAGATAGTTTCATCTTGTCATTGGTTTCCGGCTTCATAAGTTTGGTATTTCCCAACTTTTTGATGCTCTCACCACTTGTTCTGCCCTGATGTCAATCCCCTGAGCAATCCTGCCCCCTAGCTCCCATAGAGAATTAACTGAAAATGTCAGTTCATGCTCTACTCATTCTGCACCAGTGGGTATAGACTGTGAGAAAAAGAAAGTGGATTGGATAGACAAGATAAAGAGGGTTATAATTCCAATGACTCACTTTTGTGGTCACCATTTCCTGTATAGCATCAACACTCACAGTGCCAATTGTTCTGACATTTTCATGAAACAAAATACATTTCGAAACATACTTCTGAAAGCTGATATTACAAATATAAGGTCTAATGGACTTCATATTAGTATGCATGTCCACATTAGGTGCCTCAATAATCTTAAGAATCTTGAAAATGCCTCAAGTGCCTCAAATGTTTCAATTGTCTCAAAACTTACTCACTTTTTTGCTATAGGCTCATTGAAAATATGTGCCTCTTTTTTTTTGCTTCATCGTAATGGTAGGAAACTGCAAGTCTTGATGCCCATTTTTTATTTTTTTTATTTTTTTGGATAGCAAGCTTACATATTATTTTAAAAGCAACCTATATCCCATTTCTGCATTTACACTATACACTTGGCGAAATAACCCAAGGTAGATGTACTAACCCAGAAACAGGGTTGCCAGGTCTGAAAACAAAACCAGCCCAATTGCTAATCAAAACTATCCCAGTTGCATTTTTTGTGGTTTTTCCCTGTTGAAATAGCATTTTCTGGGGAGGAGGAGATCACTTTAACCACCAGACTGAAAAACAACCCACGGCAAAAATGTAAAAGTAACCCAATTCTGCAGGAAAACTGTGGACTTGGCAACACTGCCCGGAAAAGCGCCCACCTGAGCCGATCACCACTGTTGTTGTTTTTTCAATGACGTATGGTTTGCATATCCGATCTGTCAGCTTTCATAGCAGATGCGAATGCGCATATCCGATTCATATCTGATTTATTTCCTCATATGAATGAGGTCTGAAACGGTTGGATCGTTGTACCCATGTCTAGACAATTAAGATCTGTGCCACATTGGAATTGGGTCACTTGAACCATGTAACATAAATGCAGTCCAAATGTAAAGTTTCTCTGGGAAGTACACAAATTTTATGAAAAAATCCAAAAGTTTTGTGACTGAATATAAATGGTTTATGAGTGATTGCAAAATTTATTTGGGGAATGGCAAATTTTTTGAGTGCATATGCAAAAGAAAACATAAAACACAGATGAAAAAAGCTAATGTTTTGTGAGCGACTGCAATAGTTTTGCTTTATCAATAGTTTGCAATCGTTTAGTTTGTTACCAGTTTGTCACAATGAATATGGACATCACTGCCTGTATTTTAAAAATGGTATGAACAGAAATTCCCTAAAGGTCTCATTACTCTTGTACAAATTTCTAAGAGTGCTTCATGTCTTTGAGTGTGGACGGACATTGCTAACATTTCAAATATTATCGGTCATGTCAATCATTAAGAACATGAGATAAGTGAGCATATTTGACAACTTATTTGAAACAACCTACTAGATAGAATGTTTCTAGTAAAAATAAAACGAATTGCTATTTCTGGATGGATGTTACTACTTTAAGAACATATCCAACCTTAAAACATGACCAAATGACAAGTCACGTTTAGCCTAATTCCTATTATTATCTGTTATTACAGATCAGATATGGCTTTTCCTGAGCATGCATATTTTCCCTCATTAGCTCTGAATCATATCCACAGAGAATTCTCAGAATGCCAAATCTGTTTAAAATATCAGCTGAATAATTTCTCTAAGATCTTCTCTCTTTTAAAAAAGGGCAGACCACAGAGGAGCTTAAAGTGCCCTTTTCTACAAAGTTCACTTTTTTTGAAGTTTCGTTTGGAGCTTAAAGCACTTAAAGGAATTTTCTGGATGTTCTACACAAGTTAATCGCTATCAATAGCATCTGTTGATTACCAAAAAGACTCAATCCACCATCTTAGATGAAACTTTTTACTGAACTTATTGATCATATTCATCTATGAAGAGCCTTATGGGTTAAGGAGTGCATCTAAGATTCCTTAAAGGAGTAGTTCCCGTTCAGAACAAAAATGTACAGATAATGTACTCACACCCTTGTAATCCAAGATGTTCATGTCTTTTTTTCCTTAGTCGTAAAGAAATTATGTTTTTTGAGGAAAACATTTTAGGATTTCTCTCCATATAATGGACTTCTATGGTGCCCCAGAGTTTGAACTTCCAAAATGCAACTTCAAATGGCTCTGAACGATCACAGACGAGGAAGAAGGGTCTTATCTAGCGAAATCATCAGTTATTTTCTAAAAATATTTAAAATTTACATACTTTTTAATCAATGTGCAATTTTTTTTAGAAAATAACCAATCGTTTTGCTAGATAAGACCCTTCTTTCCTTTACTGTGATCGTTTTGAGTCATTTGAAGCTGCATTTTGGAAGTTCAAACTCGGGGGCACCAGAGAAGACCATTATATTGAGAGAAATCCTCAGAAAACATAATTTCCTTACAACTGAAGAAAGAAACACATGAACATCTTGGATGACAATTGGGGGTGAGTAGATTATCTGTAAATTTTTGAAAGTGAACTACTCCTTTAAGGAATTGTTCATTTAAAACTGCAAATTATGTTGTTCCAAACATTTATGACTGTCTTGTTGTCTGTGGAGCACAAAAAAAAAGATATTTGAAGTGGTCCTAATGCTGGTTTGGACCCTCAGGAAAAAACATGAGTGATGAGTGTTTGTTCTTTTTCTTCTTTTCCTTCTGTTTAAGTTTGAAGTTTAGAACGTGAATGATGAGTAAATGGTTATTACAATGTTATTACAATTAACTAAACCTAAAACCATAAACACATTTAATAAACTATAAAAGTAATAGAATGTACATACTAAAATAACACTAATAATGATTTTTGGATGAACTACACTCTTAAAAATAAAGGTGCTTCACGATGCCATAGAAGAACCTTTTTTTGTCTAAATAGTTCCATAAAGAACCTTTAACATCTGAAGAACCTTTCTGTTTCACAAAAGGTTCTTCAGATTATAAAAAGGTAAGAAAGAGACGGTTCTTTAAAGAACCTTTGACTGAATGGTTCTTTGTGGAACCAAAAATTGTCCTTCTATGGCATCGCTGTAAAGAAACTTTTTATTTTTAAGAGTGTACTCCTGTGACTTTTTACCTTTACACTGTACAAAAATAACTATTTAAGATACATCATAAGAAGCTGCCATCACAAAGCAAGCATTTCAGTATTCATTCCTCATGGCAAGGTTTGCCATGCCCCTGTGTATGAAGGACTTTGAGATATTTATCATTGTTTGATGGATGTTATGAGAGACAGAGAAGGGACGCCGGCTTGTTGGTGTTGAAAGTGTCTTTCCTTGTCCTGAGGATCTGCCACCTCACACCACACTGCCTGTATTCAAGCTGAAGGTCACACAGGCCATTTCAGCTACACAAACACAAATGTCAAGATATAAGACGGGCGGGGCAGAAAGGTCAAGTGAAACAAAGAGAGAAAGTCCTTTCTGGGCCTTGAACATGTCAGTTGCATTTCTGTCTATGCAGGGTCAGAAAGCTGTTGTATTTCATCAAAAATATCTTAATTTGTGTTCCGAAGATGAATGAAGGTCTAACAGGTTTGGAATGACATGAGGGTGTGTAATTAATAACAGAATTTTCATTTTTGTGGGAACTATTCCTTTAATTTAGCAGTCTATGTAAGGAGTAGACAACAAGGCTATGAGTTTTGATATGCTACAAGAGGATATTTGGTTGTTGTAAAGAAGAACTTAATCACATTTCAGTAATGCATCTTATGTGAGATTCGGTCAAACCGTATATACCACTTTAATGATGGTAATGATCACATTCACACAGGCTGTTAGACTGTAAGTCATGAAGGATGACAGATTTGTCTTCCCTTGAGATAACTCAAAGACAACTAATTAATTACTGAGAGAGTAATTAAAGAGAAAGTGTGAGAAAGAGAGGTCCGGGATGAACCGGGTAAGAAGATGTACACTATAAAACTGATAATTTAGCAAGGATACAAAGTTCACCCCAAAAATAATTTTTCAGCCCTGGTTTACTCACCCTTAGGTCGATCAAAACTTGTATGAATTGTTTCTTCAGTTAAACACAAAATAATATGTTTTGAAGAATGTTCACGCTGCTCTTTACCATAAAACAAATAACAAAAGTTAAAGGAGAAGTACATTTCCAGAACAAATATTTACAGATAATGTACTCACCCCTTTGTCATCCAAGATGTTCATGTCCTTCTTTCTTCAGTCGTAATGAAATTGTGTTTTTTCAGGATTTTTCTCCATATAGTGGACTTCTATGGTGCCCCAAGTTTGAACTTTCAAAATGCAATTTAAATGTGGCTTTAAAGGATATCAAAAGCAGTTGTAAACGATCCCAGCCGAGGAAGAAGGGTCTTATCTAGCAAAACGATCTTTGATTTTTTTTTTTTAAATTACAATTTCTATATTTTTGCCTTAATGCTTGTCTTGTCTTGCTCTGCTGGAACTCGTTGTAGGAATACAGATAATGGCGAAAAACTCCCATCTCATTTTCTCCCTCAACTTCAAAAAGTTACCTTTTTTGTTAAGGGTGTTTAATCTTCTTTGCATAATCACTTTGCAAACACTGCAATGTAGGATGATTTTAAAATGTTTTTTGAAGATGAGGGAGAAAATAAGATGGGGTTTTTTCGACATACCCTAACCGCCTTGAAACGGTAAAATAAGAGTTCAGGCAGAGCAAGACAAGACAAAAGTTTGAGGTTAAAAAGTATATAATTATTATTATTATTATTTTTTTTTTTTGCTCGATAAGACCCTTCCTCCTTGGCTGGGATCATTTACAACCTCATTTGGGATAGTTTGAAGCTATATTTAAACTGCCTTTTGGAAGTTCAAACTCAGGGCACTCCACTATATGGAGAAAAACCCTGAAATGTTTTCCTCAAATAACTGAATTTCTTTATGACATAACAAGGGGGTGAGTACATTATTTGTACATTTTTGTTCTGGGATTTCTCCTTTAATGAAACAAAAAAAAAATTCACGAAATCATTCCAAATTAGCGATCTGCACTCTGAAGTAAATCCGATCTAAAGCAAAAGATTTGCAAACCTGCTCTGAAGTTCCAATCTAAATCGGTTTATTATCCACACTCTGAATTCCCGATCTGAATAATCATTCACAGAGCATAATTTTGGATCAGGACTCAATTACTCAAGGACTCAATTATTAATAATTTGCAATTACGTATTGCAAATTATTTGATTTAAAGGTGCAATGTGTAATATGTAAGATGATCTCTAGGCAGAAATGCAATATAGTATACATAACTATGTTTTCAGGGGTGTAAAAGACCTTACTTAATGAACCATTATGTTTTTATTACCTTAGAATTATCAGTTTATATCTACATACACCGCGGGTCCCCTCACATGGAAGTCGCCGTATTGTTTCTACAGTAGCCCTAAATGGACAAACTGCTCTACGGATCGCGTTTCATCACTGTTGTTCTAGCAGAAAAACACTGACACAATGATGAACAAGTAACTGTAATATTCACAATAACATCGTTTTATTGAATTATTAAGTAAATTAAAAGCAATGTCGAAATTTGAAAATGAATGGCTCTTTTAATTTTATCTGGTTTCTAGTGAATTGCTTAAAATGAATGATCAAAGTCACGAATTTTAATCAATCAGAGCAGATCCAGCATAAATCATTCACTGAATTGATTCGGTTCTTCTATTCTACTTTTCACGTCTTCAGCCATGTTTACACAACATTGTCAGTACTACTTTCAAGGGTTTTCCAGGCCTTAAATTTCAAAAAGTCAAATTCAAGTATTTTAAGCACCTTGGACAAACACTGTATATTACATAATTAGTCCAAATTGGCACATAAAAATGGGATGCACCAAGATTTTCATTGAATAATGTTATTTTTACAGTGTTTTTGTCTTTTAGGTGCTTGACAGCCCCAGTCCCTATTCACTTTCATTGTACGGAAAAGAGCAGCATGCAGATTCTGTGAAACATTTTTGTTTTTGTTCCACCAAATAAAGGATATCTTACAATTTCAAGTGGAGAATAAATGACAGAATTTCCATTTCTTTAATGTGACACTTACAATAATGATGCGACTCAAGGACAACAGATTCTTTATGGTCTGAAATCTGAAAACAGAAGAGGTTTTTTCATGTCACGGCAGTATTTGTCAGACAGAGGCAGCTTAATTCAAAATCTGTCTTTCAAGGTTAGCTCTGCATGCGACAGGCTAATTCCTCCTGTCTTACTGCGAGTTGTAATGTATGGCTTCAAAGACGGCATTTATCTTCACCACCGTGCCTCATATTTACCAAAGCTGTCTTTTCAAAGTGAACTCATCTGATGGCTTCTGTGATTGGAAGCCTGCTCCCTGCTCCCTGTCAATGTTTAGTCATCATTCTCTCCCACCATCTCTCTCACTCCTTCTCTTTTCTGAATGATGTCTGAATTAATGTGAAAACTCACATTATCTGCGCTAGAGGTTGCCGTTTCACTCTGATATAACTGTTGGTCTTAGACAATGGTGAACATCTCATTTGTCATGTTTAGAATATTCACAGCCTTTGTAAAAAAAAACTAAACGAATCTCAGTGCCATGGCATGTTTGAATAGTGCGAGATACAGACTAGATGGGGGTTGATAGTCCTTTTCAAGATGTTTTGAGGGTTGTAAGGGTGCTGGATGTAGCATTTGTCATATTCATCATGTAGATTGACTAGCAAGCTGTCTGAGGAAGAGTTGGAATAATGCAGCTAATAAAGGCAAAAAGGAGATCTATTCCAAGACCTACTGAGTCATTTTGCTTTCAACTGTCTACATAGCCTGAAGACAGCAACCTAACCAAAATAAAACCTAATAAAAACACTCTATAGCGAACTTATTTATTCTTTCTTTATGGAGCCTATTGCACCCTCTTTGGGAACAGGCTATATGCCTGTTACAGTCCTGTCATACTTTATTCATAATGGCAGCAATAGAGGTCTTTTCTCAGACCATGGGTTTATGAAACTGTGGACGGAAATCAGTAAAACCCTATAATTTTAATGGTTGGTTTATTTGAACAGTGAGAGACGGAATAACAACAACAACAAAATCCAGAAAAACACATATAAAAAAAGTTATAGATTTATTTGCATTTTAATGAGTGAAATAAGTATTTGACCCCTTCGCAATACATGACTTAGTACTTGGTGGCAAAACCCTTGTTGGCAATCACAGAGGTCAGACATTTCTTGTAGTTGGCCACCAGGTTTGCACACATCTCAGGGTGGATTTTGTCCCACTCCTCCTTGCAAGTCCTCTCCAAGCCATTAAGGTTTTGAGGCTGATGTTTGGCAAATTAAACCTTCAGCTCCCTCCACAGATTTTCTATGAGAATAAGGTCTGAAGGCTGGCTAGGCCACTCCAGAACCTTAATGTGCTTCTTGAGCCACTCCTTTGTTGCCTTGGCCATGTGTTTTGGGTCATTTTCATGCTGGAATACCCATCCATGACCCATTTTCAATTCCCTGGCTGCGGGAAAGAGGTTCTCACCCAAGATTTGACAGTACATGGACCCGTCCATCATCCCTTTAATGTGGTGCAGTTGTCCTGTCCCCTTAGCAGAAAAACACCCCCAAAGCATAATGTTTCCAACTCTATGTGGATGGTGTTCTTGGGGTCATAGTCAGCATTCCTTCCCCTCCAAACACGGTGAATTGAGTTGATGCCAAAGAGCTTGATTTTGGGCTCATCTGACCACACTTTCACCCAGTGAATCATTCAGATGTTCATCGGCAAACTTCAGACGGGCCTGTACACGTGCTTTCTTGAGCAGGGGGACCTTGCAGGCGCTGCAGGATTTTAGTCCTTCATGGCGTAATGTGTTACCAATTGTTTTCTTGGTGACTATGGTCCCAGCTGCCTTGAGATCATTGACAAGATCCTCCTGTGTAGTTCTGGGCTGATTCCTCACTGTTCTCAAAAACATTGAAACTCCACAAGGTGAGATCTTGCATGGAGCACAGGACCAAGGGAGATTGACAGTTATTTTGTGTTCCTTTCATTTGCGAACAATCACAACAACTGTTGTCACCTTCTCACAAGCTGCTTGGCGATGGTTTTGTAGTCCTTTCCCGCCTTGTGTAGGTCTACAATCTTGTCCCTGACATCCTTAGACATGGTTTTGGCCATGGTGGAGAGTTTGGAATCTAACTGATTGATTGCTTCTGTGGACAGGTGTCTTTTATACAGGTAACAATCTGGGATTAGGAGCAGCTCTTTACCTGTATAAAAGACTTATTTTGCTCAGTAAAATGCAAATAAATTTTGAATTTTTATAGAATTATTTTTCTGGATTGTTTTGTTGTTATTCTGTCTCTCACTGTTCAAATAAACCTACCATTAAAATAACAGACTGATCATTTCTTTGTCAGTGGGCAAACGTACAAAATCAAAATCACATCACTAATGTTTAGTGATACATTTCATTACTGAATGTCCATTTAAAGCATAATAAAGTAAATTAAATGGATTTTTACAGAAAAAGACTGTTGAAAACTCTTAATCGTTATACGGTATATAGAAAAAATCTGTACATGTTTTAACATCACATCACATTACAAGTCATATAAAGTAGCTGGTCATATAAACATTATATTCCGATATCAAATAGGATTTTTTACGAAGTTGTAAAATATACAGCCATTGCGTGACACCGGAAACACTGTCACATTAAAATCTAACTAGGTTTTGGGACAGAGCTCAAGTGTGTAAGATGGAGTTTAGAGCTTTCATTTACTTGTTTGTGTTTCATTAACCACAAAAGCCCACACTGTTCTAAGCATCCAAGTTGTTTTCATTCATTTTATTTTCTTGTTGTCTTTCTGTTAAACTGCTGATGTGGCTTCCACAGCCTTGTCTCCCACAGCTGTGAGGAAGAACAGTCATAAGTGCAAATAAACGATACCAGGAAACACTGTCACAGGCTAAATGTCATTGTGTACCAAGTGTGCCAAAACTTCAGGATATCTTTTTAATTGAAAAGGTTAATGTAATTAATATTATGAATATTGAAAGTATACTCAACAGAGAATATTGAAAGTAAAGTTCAAGTAATGTTTTCAGACACCTGATTGAGTGTCCATTAAAATATGACAATCCTTTACAAGGTTTTACCAACTGAGTTACAGAAAACAAAACAAAAAAAATATTAAAGCAATGGTTTGCTTAGTCTCTACACTCTTAAAAATAAAGGTCCAAAAGGGTGTTGCAGTGATGCTATAGAAGAACCATTACCTTTCAGTAAAAACCATTTTGAAGAACATCTGGAGAACCTTTTTTGACTAAGAACCTTTAAAGGTTCCATGAATGTTCAATATTCTTTATGTAACCATCATTGCCAATAAAGAACCTTTATTTTTTAAGAGTGTATGTGGCTCACTGAGGCTGTAATATCCTCATATAGAATGTAGGCAGGGAATCTGGCATGTTTACGGGCTGGAGGGATTAATCATATTTGGTTACGGGAAAGAACAGCGAATAAAAATCTATCAAGGCCGCTAGTAACTGCACAGATCTGAACTTCCTTGAAATTCAAATCAATACAGCAAGTATAAGCAGCTCATCCTCATTTAAAAAGTCAATTAAGCCCCCTTAATGATTCAAGAGGAAAACAATTTCATGCAGATGCCTGTAGATGAACGATTGCTTGCGGCATCCATAGCTCACTGAATGACTGAAAACACACATTCATTTGGGATGAACTGCTAGTAGATTCATCACACTAACACACTGTCTGCAGGATAAGCTCTCTGTGCATGCAGACACAGTTAGAGGCAACTAATATATCTTTACTCATGAGCTATTACAGTCATCAGACCAGGGAAAAGGAGAGAGAGAGAGAGAGCAGTTTGGGAGAAATCAACATATTGATGTTGCAGGGAATGTTGCATATTGATTTTGGGAATGGGTCCAATTTTTACAACAAAAGACATTTACATATTGAGCGAAAGTGTGCTGTCTGAATTATAACATCTCATGAGGCAGAAGTGAGTGAGTAGGACTGTGCTGCCACCTATTGGTGACATTGGATGTCCAGAATAAAGGTCAGTCTAATAAACTATTCTCAGCATTCCATGATAATTGAAAATGCACACATATCAAACCTGGAATATAAAATTGTGGTTTTCAGCAAATTTAGCTGATTATTGCTGCTGAAAATAATCAATTATTGTCATGTTTTGGGCTGTACTAATCGGTCGGACTGGGAAAAGCATTTGTTATAATAAATCAAGGAGAACAGTGCAAACAACTGTCTGAGGAACAAAAGGCGTTTGTTGTTGGCCAAACTGAATCAGGATTTCTAGGGCAAGAATCTTGACAACATTCGTGTTTGTTCTTATCATTTCAGGTCAGGTAGGTGAAATATTATATCTTAAATATCTTAATTGCAAGTATCTTTACCAGCATTAACTTTAGTTTGTCAAAATATTGCAGCCTTTCCTGCTTACTAAATCCTTCTCTATATGATTTAGCAGATTCCCCACATTTTAGACAACATAAATTAGCAGAACAATGTATTCAGTAGTACATTAACCATGCAATCCATGCTGTTGCTTACATTCGATTATCATCAATATGGCCACACATCTAGGTAACTGAGCAAATCATGACATACAGTCAAGCCCGAAATTATTCATACCCCTGGCAAATACTGACTTAAAGTTACTTTTATTCAAGCAAGTTTTTTTTTGACCGAAAATGACACAGGCTTCTCCCAAAAGATAATAAAATGATGTACAAGAGGCATCATTGTGGAAAAAAATATTTCTCAGCTTTTATTTACATTTGAACAAAAAGTCCAAAATTATTCATACCCTTTGCAAACTGTCACAGTCTGTGGGAAAATCCAAAGTTCTATACCATTCCAAATAGTCCAAGCTTCTCCAGATAAGGCACACAAAAGCCCGCTTGGCCTTTGCAAATGCTCATCTGGACAAAGAAGAAGACTTCTGGTCTTCTGTTTTTTGGTCAGATTAATCTAAAATTGAATTGTTTGGCCACAATGATGTAGCCTTCATTTGGCATAAAAAAGGAGAAGCCTTCAACCCTAAGAACACTATCCACTAACACTGTCAAACATGGTGGTGGGAACCTAATGTTTTGGGGGTGTTTTTTAACCATTTCAGCATGACAACGACCCAAAACACACAGCAAAAGTGGTGAAGAAATGGTTAGCAGACAAAAACATTAACATTTTGCAGTGGCCCAGCCAGAGTCCTGACTTAAATCCAATTGAGAATCTGTGGAGGGAGCTAAAGATCAGGGTGATGGCAAGGAGACCCTCCAACCTGAAAGAGCTCATCGCTAAAGATGAATGGGCAAAAATACCAGTGAAGACATGCAAAAAGCTGGTCAGCAATTCTAGGAAGCGTTTGATTGCTGTAATAGCCAATAAAGGCCTTTCTATTGATTATTGAGAAGGGTATGACTAATTTTGGACATGCCACTTTTTGTTCAAACAATGATGTTTTTCCACAATGATGCCTCTTGTACATTGTCTTATTATCTTTTGGGAGAAGCCTGTGCCATTTCCGGTTAAAAAAAAACATGCTGGCTGAATAAAAGTAACTTTAAGTCAGAATTTGCCAGGGGTATGAATTAGTTTGGGCTTGACTGTAAGTGCAAACCCTTTATAGTAGGCGAAAAACTGTTATGTCTGAAATCATATTCATAAAACAGTAGGCGAAAACTCCATGATGGATGACCTTTTACTTCTGAAGTGTGCATTTAATGGACACTTTGCTATTCCATGAGGCCAAGGGAGAGGATTTGTTGGCCTCTACCTTCATGCGCTATTCCCTATATTAGTCCACTAATATAGTCCAGTCCAGAAGTGAATGAAAACTAGGTAGCGAATTCAGACACTGAGTGCACTGGAAGAGCTGCCACTTTTGCATAGTTTGTGATTTCTGTTTAATAATCATCACTCTGTCATGGAAACTAACATGTACAGTATAAACCTCAATTAAACTATTTATTATAAAAAATTGTATCTGTATGATATTACTTTGTACCCACATTGGACCAGCAGTTTGGAAAATAAATGGACTGATGATTCAGCAGTGGGCGCCATCTTCTGGCGAGACATCAGAATTAATTTGGCACGACCCTCACAGTGCATTGTGGGTATTTTCTGGCCATTGAGTGTACATTAGTTAATAATATCTACTATGGTTTTGGCAACCACTACAAATGACTGTCTCCTTAAATAGTTCCCTATTTAAAGGACAAGTTCACTTCCAGAATGAAATGTCCTGATAGTTTACTCACCCTAATGTCATCCAAGATGATTATGTCTTTCTTTTTTCAGTCCCAAAGAAATTTAGTTTTTGAAGGACAACATTCAAGGAATTTTCTCCATATAATGGACTTCAAGGTTGAAGGTCCAAATTGTAGTTTCAATGCAGCTTCGAAGGGCTCTACACAATCCCAGAGGAGTAAGTGCCTTATCTATCGAAACAATAAATCATTTTAAAATAAAGAAAACATTTTATTTATTGAATTATTTTAAAATGATTTATTGTTTCGATAGATAAGGCACTTATTCCTCAGTTGAAACTCCATCTCATTTTCACCTCCAGCTTCAAAATCGTCCAAATTTTGTAAAGGACATTTGACTTTCTTTGCACATTAACTTTGTCAGTTGCTATGCAGGGTCAGAAAGCTCTCGGATTTCATCAAAAATATCTTAATTTGTGTTTTGAAGATGAACGAAGGTCTTATGGGAATTTTCATTTTTGGGTGAACTATGCCTTCATTTTGTTGTTTTTTGTTGTTACAGAATTTCAGAATTTTACTATACTCTAACACATAGAAAAGTGTAAAGAATGTGCAGTACAACATCACAACAATACAAACATTTCATTGATGACAGTAACTCTGGACAATTGTGATACACAATACATTATTTTATACACAGGAGAGTGGGGACGGTTGCAACGAGGGACAGTTGCAACATGGCTTATTTCTTCCAGCAGGAATAAGCTACAGTGATGATATTCATACTGCACATGCTTTATTAGCATCCCTCTTCCTTCTTGGAAAAAAATCTGGTGTTTGCTTGAAGCATTGTAAAAACATACCATTTTAATCAGTGCTTTTTGAGCTTCTAATAGGCATAGCTAGCCTTCCCCTGTAATGGGTCAGTTGCAACATTTCACTTTGTCTATTCAAGTGTAAGTTGTAGTGGAGTGAAAAAGTGTTGCCCCCCCCCCCCCCCCCTTCCTGATTTTTTATTTTTTTGCATGCTTGTCACACTTTAATGTTTCAGATCATCAAACAAATTTAAACACAAGTAAACCCAACATGCAGTTTTTAAATGAAGGGTTTTTTTATGAAGGAAAAAAAAAACTAAACCCACATGGCCCTGTGTGAAAAAGTGTTTGTTCAGTTTCTGTAGCCACACCCAGGCCTGATTACTGCCACACCTGTTTGCAATCAAGAAATCACTTAAATAGGACCTGCCTGACAAAGTGAAGTAGACCAAATTGTGCAGATTGAGGTTGGAAAATTGTGGGTTAAATTATTTTTTTCATATTATAGGAAAGCACATTTCTGGTCTATGTGAATGTGGGAATATGGAAACAATAGGACATGTTTTTTTTTTAGAATGCAGGAAGTATAATGTAGAAAGGAGAACACTTTTTTGTAAATTGGAAGAACTTGGACTTAAAGTCTTTTCTGTTACTTCTTTATTTGGACACAGTGACAAGCATAAACAGATCTCTGATGCAGTCATCCAGTTCTTGCATGATACAGGACTTTAGAATTTAGTTTAAGTTGACCTGTGGAGGGCAGTGATACGCCCAGTAGCGTCTACACTGCCGGAAAGAGAAGAAGAAGAAGAAGAAGAAGAAGAAGAAGAAGAAGAAGAAGTGAAGTAGACCAAAAGATCCTCAAAAGCTACACATCATGTTGAGATTCAAAGAAATTCAGGAACAAATGAGTAAGAAAGTAATTGAGATCTGTCAGTCTGGAACAGGTTATAAAGCCATTTCTAAAGCTTTGGGACTCCAGCGAACCACAGTGAGAGCCATTATCCACAAATGGCGAAAACATGGAACAGAGGTGAACCTTCCCAGGAGTGGCCGGCTGACCAAAGTTACCCCAAGAGTGCAGTGATGACTCATCCAAGAGGTCACAAAAGACCCCACAACAACATCTAAAGAACTGCAGGCCTCTCTTGCCTCAGTTAAGGTCAGTGTTCATGACAGAGTTCCAAGATGAAAACCGCTGCTGAGCAAAAAGAACATAAAGGCTTGTCTCAGTTTTGCCAGGATACATCTTGATGATCCCCAAGACTTTTGGGAAAATACTCTGTGGACTGATGAGACAAAAGTTGAACTTTTTGAAAGGTGTGTGTCCCATTACATCTGTCGTAAAAGTAACACAGCATTTCAGAAAAAGAACATCATACCAACAGTAAAATATGGTGGTGGTAGTGTGATGGTCTGGGGCTGTTTTGCTGCTTCTGGACCTTGAAGACGTGCTGTGATAAATGGAATCATGAATTCTGCTGTCTAACAAAAAATTCTAAAGGACAATGTCCGGCCATCTGTTTGTGACCTCAAGCTGAAACGAACTTGGGTTCTGCAGCAGGACAATGATCCAAAACACACCAGCAAATCCACCTCTGAATGGCTGAAGAAAAACAAAATGAAGACTGGAGTGGCCTAGTCAAAGTCCTGACCTGAATCCTATTGAGATGCTGTGGCATGGCCTTAAAAAGGCGGTTCATACTCGAAAACCAAGATGAGTGGGCCAAAATTCCTGCACAGCGCTGTAACAGACTCATTGCAAGTTATCGCAAACACCTGATTGCAGTTGTTGCTGTTAAGGGTGGCCCAACTAGTTAAGTTTAGGGGGCAAACACTTTTTCGCACAGGGCCATGTAGGTTTGGATTTTGTTTTCCCTTCAATGTTGTGTTTACTTGTGTTATCTTTGATTAATATTTAAATTTGTTTGATGATCTGAAACATTAAAGTGTGACCAACATGCAAAAAAATAAAAAATAAAATGAATAAATAAGGAAGGGGGCCAACACTTTTTCACACCACTGTATATTATCACATGTTTGTGAGTAGCTGACAGAAGTGGCTTTATTGTGCTAAAACTTTGGCTTTCAAATACAGTCTCTGAGAAACTAGATGAAATGCAAAAAGTGTTGCAACCATCCCCACTCTCCCCTATACACAGGACTGAGGGGCAAGAAATAGTAATATGAGTGTGATCTTGATGATAGTGTGACATACTAGCAATGAATTTGCAACAAAGACAGAAAAAACTACAATTTGGACTCTCCATGAATCTCTGCCTACCTGTTATTTTCTTTAGTCCACTAGACGGCGCATACGAGCAGTGACGTGGCGTGTCACTCGTTTTAGCACGCTGCTGAATCTCGCGAGAGTTACACGGCGGACCGTTACCTTCCAGACACGTCTCTCAATTGCGAGCGTCGCGTTTGAGTGCGTCACGCCAGTGTGTTTAGTGGCAGGCAGCGATTTAAGTGAACAGTTCAGTCTTATAATGAAAGCCGCTCCGAACCGCTTTCACACACTCAGCCACAGAAAGCGGTGGAGCTTTATGTCTCTCTGCTGATGCAGTACCAAAGCAGACACCTGAAAGTGTTTCTCCAGAAATAGTTGCCTCCAGAAGACTAAAAGCGCGTCTGAATGAGCTCGGCTATGGCGACGCGACTCTCTGACTTGTTTGGAAACAGCCGGATAATTGCAGGACTGCTGGTCAACTTACTGTCTTCGATCTGTATAGTTTTCATCAACAAATGGATCTATGTGCACTATGGCTTTCCCAACATGACCCTGACTCTTATTCATTTCGTAGTGACATGGCTGGGGCTGTTCATGTGCCAGAAGATGGATATATTCTCTCCCAAGAGTCTCAGACCTACTAAAATCATCCTGCTGGCTCTGAGTTTCTGTGGGTTTGTTGTTTTCACCAATCTGTCTCTCCAAAGCAACACTATAGGAACATATCAGCTGGCCAAGGCCATGACAACACCTGTGATCATAGTCATCCAGACCATGTACTACAGAAAGACATTTTCCACAAAGATTAAACTGACTCTAGTAAGTGGGGTTTTATTTATTTGACTAGTATGTTGTCTAAGAAATCATTTAAAAGTATTACTTATCATATCAGTAGGTCATGTATAATGAAATGTCAGTTCAAATCTGGTATTCAAAATCTGGAAATCAAGCTGACAAAACGTTAAAATCACAATATTATTGCATACAGTCAAACCAAAATGCATTCAGACACCTTCAACATTTTCACATTATCACAGTTTAGAAAATGGTAATAAGTATGACAAGAACTCAAAGAGTGTCAGAACAAATTCATCTTGATAATGTCAGATAACTTTGATAGAAAGATATGTACCAATGTATGAAGAATTTTCGGGTATAATATGTCAAAAGTTTACTTTATTTTGCTGTCCCCACTTACATAAATTAACTATAGTGTCCTGCACCCACTAGTAAAAAATATATCTGGTGACTGAATAATTTTTGGTTTGATTGTATATAGTAAACACATAATCTAATACTGTGTGTTAATATTACTAATGAGAGTTATTATTAATGTAACCTGTGTTTAACCATCATTTCTATAGCATGCATTGTGCTATGCATTAGTTTGAAGTATGCTCTTGGTAAATGCTGATAAAAGCAAGTCATGGTTACATGCTGATTTATTTATGCAATGGGTCATCTGTGATTTTACACCACTTCATATAGTTTACTCCTTTCTCTCTTTTTTTTTAATAAAAAGGTGCCGATCACTTTAGGGGTCATGCTAAACTCTTACTATGATGTGAAGTTCAATCTTCTGGGGATGGTCTTTGCCACACTTGGGGTCTTTGTTACCTCACTGTATCAAGTGGTAAGTATTATTGTATTGTCACATTGTGTTATTATTATTTAAAAAAAAAGAAGTCATATCCCTTTATTTAAATCAGCAAGTGATCAGAAACTGACCAAACCAGAGACCCACAATATAGCAGTGATGGTTTTAACTGTATAATGTATAACATTCATTTAGATATTTTAATAACTTTCATTAAATATTAAATACAATTACAAAGGAATCAGTGTTTATCCATCAAGGTCACAATATATTGACCAAATCAGTAAACGGTGTTCTTTTGAACTTCCTATTCATCAGAGAATCTTAAAAAACCAAAAGCAACACTTAAATAATAGTAAGACAAATTTCTTGAGCACTGAATCTATTTGTGTATTAAAATGATTTCTGAAGGATCATGTGACATTGAAGACTGGCTGCTGAAAATTCAGCTTTGTCATTACAGAAATAAGTTACATTTAAAATAGAAAACAGTTATTACTTTGTAATAATGTTTTCTGTTCTTGATCAAATAAATGCAGACTTGGTGAACATAAGAAAAATAAATACAGTGCTGTTCAAAAGTTTAGGATCAGCGAGATTATTAATGTTTTTAAAAGTCAAAAAGTCTCTTATGCTCATCAAAGTTCCATTTATTTGATCAAAAACAGAAAAAAAAAGGCAATATTATGAAATATTGCAATTTAAAATAACATGTTTCAATTTAAAAATACTTATATATAATTTATTTCTGTGATGCAAAGCTGAATTTTTATCAGTAACTGTTGTGCTGCTTAATATTTTTTTTTGGAACCTTTGATGCTTTTTTCAGGTTTCTTTGATAAATAAAAAGTTAAAAAGAGCAGTGGTTATTCAAAATAGAAATCTTTTCTAACAATATAAGTCTTTATCAAGTTAACACATTGTTACTGAATAAAAGTATTCATTTCTTTCAAAGAAAGAAAGAAGAAGGAAAAAACTGACCCCAAACTTTGAATGGTAGTGTATATTGTTACAGTAGATTTCTATTTTAAATTAATTCTGTTCGTTTGAACTTTTTATTCAACAAAGAATCCTGAAAAAAGTATCACAGGTTCCAAAAAACATTAGATTTTTTCAACATAATAAATCGGCATATAACAAAAAATCCTTTTAGAAGGATCGTGTGACACTGAAGGCTGAAAATTCAGCTTTGCGTCACACAAATAAATGATGTTTTAAAGTATATTCACACTATTACTGTTTTTTTTTTCTGTATTTTTAACCAAATAAATGCAGCCTTGATGAGCAGAAAATACTTTTTTTTTAATTAAAAATCTTACTGATCCCAATTGTTTGGTAGTATATGACATCTATAGAAGTAACCAAAGTCTTTTTTTTACATAAATAAGTGAAAACTATATATATTTTTAAAATAAAAGTCCTGGGTTGAAATTCCTAACCATAAATTACTTGCCTCATTAATTATTCAGACAAACTGCATCTGAATAGTGATTTAATCATTTCTTTCTTCTATTATAGTGGGTTGGTGCCAAACAACATGAGCTTCAGGTGAACTCTATGCAGTTGCTGTATTATCAAGCACCCATGTCTTCAGCATTTCTGATGGTCTTAGTACCGTTTTACGAACCCTTCACCGGAGAGGGTGGTATCTTTGGCCCTTGGTCATTTCAGGCCCTGGTAAGAGAGCGAGCAAGAACGTCTCTGTTCTTTCAATGACTCACACATTCCCTCTGCACGTACCCAAAGGGATTTCTTACATATACAAACACACAGCCACAAAGAGCTCCTTGTGTTATTGCCTAGATTTCCTAGAGGGTTATGTTTTTTCCCCCATTGGATTAAAATTTCACATGTTTTTTTATTTAACAAACAAACAAAAGGTATTTATATGATTCAAGTCTTGAGAAATGAGCTGAATAGTATTTTTCAAATGGTTAACTTGATTTTTTTCCCTCCTTCATCAAGGTCATGGTTCTGCTGTCTGGTGTTATTGCCTTTCTGGTCAATTTGTCCATTTACTGGATCATTGGGAACACGTCTCCTGTTACGTATCCTTTCTGCTAATTCTTTCAAATATCAGTCGTTCAGCTGTGGCTGTTTCTTTCCGTTCTATTCTTGGTGCAGAACACACCCTTTAGACAAATATCTCAAAACCGTGCTCTCTGTACATAACTTTATTGTTTGTTAATTGTCAGGTTAGGTCTATAATGCAAGCAAATGTTTGTTTACAGAGACTTCACAAAGCTTGGCAAATAATTAACATGTAGTTACTGTACACACTTGTTTAATAATGAAAGCTGTAAATCAAGGCACATTTTTTTTAGCCCTGAGGTATAGTGACAACATTTCATGGTTTGAATACCCCCATTGAATGCCAGTTCATGAGAGAGACCTTTCTCAAAGTAAGCAGTAGAGGGAGCACTTTGCTCTGTTTTAAACTGCACTTTTGGGCCTCTTATTATTAGGCAAGGGTTTTTAAAGTCAAGGACATGGAAATATGATGGTCTGCTAGCTTATATTCTGGTAGCCCTCTTTCTAAAATATACTAGCAACTATATATTCTTTTCATGTGTAAAAAATAATTGATGTTATACGAAAAATAGATAATTCAGATAACACTTGTCCAGTGTTTTTAACAAATTCAGTCACTTTTAATCAGTGCTGGAGTGTGTAGTTTGTGATGTTGATTTAGAATAATCATGAATCAATATAAATAGAAGTTACAGTTAAGCCTATTCCCAAACTCATTAATCTGCGTTTAAGTTGATGTTAATTTAGTTGATTTATCCATCGATTAATATTAAATGGCATGTTATACATTACTATTTAAAAACAGCAATATGCATTTTTTTTTTACATTTTTAATAGTGCTGTCTTTTCAGTTTGTGTTTACATAATATGTGTGTGTACTGTGTATATTTGTATATATATATATATATATATATATATATATATACACATACATGTATATATTTAATAAATATTTCTATAACAGACTTTTATTTCGATGTGATTAATTGTAATTAATCGATTTGACAGCACTGATTTTTAACAGATTAATTAACTTTTTTTACATAGCACTTTCATGAGAATGATATCTCTAGATCAATATTAAAAATAACATTAACTGATTTTACTTTACCATGTTTATTAACTATTTTACAAAAACATATTCGCAAGACTGATTTATCTATAAATCAGCACCTGAAAAAACGTATTTTATTAACAGATTGTACTTAATTTTAATTGTTTTATTAACTTTTTTTTAAAAGACTGATCCATCTCTAAATCAGTATTAAAATTCATTTATTTTATTAACA
>NC_133364.1:24804335-24888919 GCF_049309525.1 Garra rufa
TGAAATTCCTAACCATAAATTACTTGGCTCATTAATTATTCAGACAAACTGCATCTGAATAGTGATTTAATCATTTCTTTCTTCTATTATAGTGGGTTGGTGCCAAACAACATGAGCTTCAGGTGAACTCTATGCAGTTGCTGTATTATCAAGCACCCATGTCTTCAGCATTTCTGATGGTCTTAGTACCGTTTTACGAACCCTTCACCGGAGAGGGTGGTATCTTTGGCCCTTGGTCATTTCAGGCCCTGGTAAGAGAGCGAGCAAGAACGTCTCTGTTCTTTCAATGACTCACACATTCCCTCTGCACGTACCCAAAGGGATTTCTTACATATACAAACACACAGCCACAAAGAGCTCCTTGTGTTATTGCCTAGATTTCCTAGGGGGTTATGTTTTTTCCCCCATTGGATTAAAATTTCACATGTTTTTTTATTTAACAAACAAACAAAAGGTATTTATATGATTCAAGTCTTGAGAAATGAGCTGAATAGTATTTTTCAAATGGTTAACTCTTGATTTTTTTCCCCCCTTCATCAAGGTCATGGTTCTGCTGTCTGGTGTTATTGCCTTTCTGGTCAATTTGTCCATTTACTGGATCATTGGGAACACGTCTCCTGTTACGTATCCTTTCTGCTAATTCTTTAAAATATCAGTCGTTCAGCTGTGGCTGTTTCTTTCCGTTCTATTCTTGGTGCAGAACACACCCTTTAGACAAATATCTCAAAACCGTGCTCTCTGTACATAACTTTATTGTTTGTTAATTGTCAGGTTAGGTCTATAATGCAAGCAAATGTTTGTTTACAGAGACTTCACAAAGCTTGGCAAATAATTAACATGTAGTTACTGTACACACTTGTTTAATAATGAAAGCTGTAAATCAAGGCACATTTTTTTTTTTTAGCCCTGATGTATAGTGACAACATTTCATGGTTTGAATACACCCATTGAATGCCAGTTCATGAGAGAGACCTTTCTCAAAGTAAGCAGTAGAGGGAGCACTTTGCTCTGTTTTAAACTGCACTTTTGGGCCTCTTATTATTAGGCAAGGGTTTTCAAAAAGGGGTTTTAAAGTCAAGGACATGGAAATATGATGGTCTGCTAGCTTATATTCTGGTAGCCCTCTTTCTAAAATATACTAGCAACTATATATTCTTTTCATGTGTAAAAAATAATTGATGTTATACGAAAAATAGATAATTCAGATAACACTTGTCCAGTGTTTTTAACAAATTCAGTCACTTTTAATCAGTGCTGGAGTGTGTAGTTTGTGATGTTGATTTAGAATAATCATGAATCAATATAAATAGAAGTTACAGTTAAGCCTATTCCCAAACTCATTAATCTGCGTTTAAGTTGATGTTAATTTAGTTGATTTATCCATCGATTAATATTAAATGGCATGTTATACATTACTATTTAAAAACAGCAATATGCAATTTTTTTTTTTACATTTTTAATAGTGCTGTCTTTTCAGTTTGTGTTTACATAATATGTGTGTGTACTGTGTATATTTGTATATGTATATATATATATATATATATATATATATATATATATATATATATATATATATATATATATATATATATATATATATACATACATACACATACATGTATATATTTAATAAATATTTCTATAACAGACTTTTATTTCGATGTGATTAATTGTAACTAATCGATTTGACAGCACTGATTTTTAACAGATTAATTAACTTTTTTTACATAGCACTTTCATGAGAATGATATCTCTAGATCAATATTAATAATAACATTAACTGATTTTACTTTACCATGTTTATTAACTATTTTACAAAAACATATTCGCAAGACTGATTTATCTATAAATCAGCACCTGAAAAACGTATTTTATTAACAGATTGTACTTATTTTTAATTGTTTTATTAACTTTTTTTAAAAGACTGATCCATCTCTAAATCAGTATTAAAATTCATTTATTTTATTAACAGATCATATATATTTATTTAAACAATTATTAAACAATTATTTAAACTTTTGATATTCATGAAACTGATATAGTCGTAAATCAATGTTAAAACTAACTTATTTTTTAACAAATTATTCATTTTTTTTTACATATTTAAAAGACTTATATATCTATAAATGGTATTAAAACAGATTATACTTATTCATTTTTAAAATATTTAGTAACTTTTTTACAAGACTGATACATCCCTAAACCAATATTAAAAATAACTTATTTTATAAACAGATTATATATTTATTTTTAATAGATCTTTATTTTTATATATATAAATATATATTTATTTATTAAAACTAACATGCTATTTCATGAACAAATTATTCATATTTATTTTAACAGATTTGTTACCTTTTTACAAATGTGTGTTATATCCATAAATTAACAGATTTATTATTCATTAATAGATTTATTTATGAACATATTTTACTGGTTTAACTGTAAATAAATTACATACATAACATAACCCTAAATCAATATTAAAACTAACTTATTTTTTAACAGATTGTGTGTGTGTGTGTATATGTGTATATATATATATATTAGTATTTTATTATTATTTATTGATTTATTTTCTTTACTTTTTTTATATATTCGCAAGACTGATATTCATAAATCAATTATTAATATTTATTTTTAATGGATTTATTAACTGTTTACATATCTGCTTACATTATATATATATATATATATATATATATATATATATATATATATATATATATATATATATATTCGCAAGACTGATATATTTATAAATCAATTGTTATATCCACAAATCCACAAATGTCTATTATTATTTTTTTATTTGTACTTGTTTATTTAAAATAGATTATATATATATATATATATACATATACATATTCACAAGACTGATTTGTCCATAAATCTATATTAAAACTAACCTCTGTTATTTTATTAACAGATTATAAAGTTTTTTTTACAGATTCTGTAACTTTTTGCATACTAACAAGATATATTATATTTTATTCTTAAATCAATATTAAAACCAACTGTTATTTTTTTGTTATTTTATTATTAACAGATATTTTGTGTTAAGATTTCTCTTAAATATCATATTCACAAATTAAATTAAATTAAATTAATGTAATTAATTTATTTGTTTAACAGATTTTACTTATTGTTTAACATATTTATTAACTTTTTACATTTTCCTAAGGGTGATATATTCATAAATCAATATTAAAACGAATGTTATTTTATTAAAAATTGTATTATATTTATTTTTTAACAAATGTAATAAATTGTATATATTTGTAAGACTGTTATATCCAAAAACTAATATTAAAACTAACATCTATTATTTTATTAAGATTACACTTATTTATTTTTAACAGATTTGTTAGCTTTTTACATTTTCACAAGACTGATATATCCATAAATCTGAATTAAAACTAACATCTGTTATTTAACTAACAGATAATGCTTTTTTTATATACATTTTTTTTTTACTTTTGTTGCATACTATCACTATCAAAACTGATATATCCTTATATCCTAATAATCAATATTAAAACTCTTGTTTTATTAACAGACTTTTGTGTGTAAGTAAGATTTCTCTTGAATATCATATTCAAAAGCCTAACAATAGAACATAAAAATCCTAACTGTAAAATGGTTTAAAGAATATTCACTTTCAGAAAGAACCAGGACAATAATTAAGAAACTGACTGCTGACTCATCTGTAAAGCTCAAGTCACATGTCCTCAAAGCCTCTTTCTCAATTGCAAGAGTCACAAGGGATCTCCAAAAGTCATTGTCAGACAAGTGCCCTTAACATTTATCCTCACAGCTACAACATGTTTGGACACTTCAAGTTCTGCATCACGTTACTGGGTGGGTACGTTCTCTTCCAGGACCCCTTGTCCTTAAACCAAGGTCTGGGCATCCTCTGCACCCTCATTGGCATCCTGGCATACACCCATTTCAAACTGGCAGAGCAGGAGGAGGGCAAAAGCAGGCTTACACAGAGGCCATAGGCCAGCTGATGTGCCAATCAACTTGAAAGCCAGTGTTCAGTGCCTGATTGGTTCAGGAATAGATAGCGATGGCTCCTGCACAGGAGCGTGAAGACTAACCATACATAGACTGGAAGGATGTAGGTTTAAGCCATAGAGGCTGAGAACTTCTAATAGCATTTCAATCTTTTTAAGAGTTTAATTTTTATTCCAAGTATTCAACATTTGCAAACAAACATGCAAAAAATGTGCCGTTTGAGAGTAAAACTCTCTTTGCTGAAGCATTTCCTTTTTTATTTTGTAAGTGTTATTTAATGATGTATTTTTCAAAAGGTCTGTACAACAATAAAACATTTTATAGAAAGTAACGCAACTGTTTTCTTGTCAAATTCTTCAAGAATGGAATGTTATCTTGTATTGTTGTGTCTAGTCGTGACTTTTAGGACAAGGGTCACTGCCTACTTGGCAAAAATACTTGAGTATCTGAAATGGAATGTCAATCATTTGTTCAGTTCGTGATGAAGGCTTTTCAACTTGTTTTTCTCTTTTGCAATGTGCAACTTAAACATTTGTCACATTCCAAAGTCCTGTCTCCAGTCTAAACCCTAGCCCCCGGTTTCACAGACAAGGCTTGAGCCTAGTCCTAGACTAAAATGTAAGTCTGAGCTGTTTCAACTGAAACAAAATTGCACTGATTGATTTTAAAATATATCAGTGCCTTTGTTTTGTCTCAAGATGCACACCTGTAATGTTTTTTTCCAAGCATCTTTATAAAAATGACTTAAATGTCCTAATTGAACTATGGCCTAATCCTGGCTTAGTCTAAGCCTTGTCTGTGAAACCGGGCCTAGATGTTTTGCAGCTTTTTTTGTGTAAAAATTAGATTCGTCCTCATTTTGAAAAGGATGTGGTAAACAAAAATGCTGCAGATTATGCTGTCTAAAGGGACAGTTCACCCAAAAACTACCTATTACCTTCTATGAAAGATGAAAGAATATATTCATAAACATAAAAGAATATATGTGATCCTGGAGCACGAAACCAATCATAAGGGTACATTTTTGGAAATTGAGATTTGTTTCCATAGTTGTATGGTTATGGATAAGACATTATCGCTGAGATACAACTATTTGAAAATCTGGAATCTAAGGGTGCAAACAAATCAAAATATTGAGAAAATTGCCAAATGAAGTTGTTAGCAATGCATATTACTAATCAAAAATTATGTTTTGATATATTTACGGTTGGAAATTTACCAAATATCTTCATGGAACATGATCTTTACTTAATATCCTAATGATTTTTGGCATAAAAGAAAAAAATGATGATTTTGAGGGATGTTGACATCCCTTTAGGTGGAAGGAAGTTTCTGTCTGCTAGTGAACAGCAATATTTCAGGAGAGCTAAAACCTAGATTATAACAAGCTAAATTTACTAAGCATTTAGGACAAGAATACAAAATAGTATATAAAGGTACATCTCAATAAATTAGAATGTCATGAATGTCAATTGTGAAACTCGTATATTACATAAATTCAATGCACACAGACTGAAGTAGTTTAAGTCTTTGGTTTTTCTAATTGTGATGATTTGGCTCACATTTAACAAAAACCCAACAATTCACTCTCAACAAATTAGAATACAGTGACATGTCAATCAGCTAATCAACTCAAAACACCCACAAAGGTTTCCTGAGCCTTCAAAATGGTCTCTCAGTTTGGTTCACTAGGCTACACAATCATGGGGAAGACTGCTGATCTGACAGTTGTCCAGAAGACAATCATTGACACCCTTCACAAGGAGGGTAAGACACAAACATTCATTGCCAAAGAAGCTGGCTGTTCACAGAGTGCTGTATCCAAGCATGTTAACAGATAGTTGTGTGGAAGAAAAAGGTGTGGAATAAAAAGAACCGAGAGAATCGCAGCCTTGAGAGTCTTGTCAAGCAAAATCAATTCAAGAATTTGGGTGAACTTCACAAGGAATGGACTGAGGCTGGGGTCAAGGCATCAAGAGCCACCACACATAGACGTGTCAGGAATTTGGCGACAGTTGTCGTATTCCTTTTGTTAAGCCACTCCTGAACCACAGACAACGTCAGAGGCATCTGGGCTAAGGAGAAGAAGAAATGAACTGTTGCCCAGTGGTCCAAAGTCCTCTTTTCAAATGAGAGCAAGTTTGGTATTTTTGTATGGAAACCAAGGTCCTAGAATCTGGAGGAAGGGTGGAGAAGCTCATAACCCAAGTTGCTTGAAGTCCAGTGTTAAGTTTCCACAGTCTGTGATGATTTGGTGTGCAATGTCATCTGCTGGTGTTGGTCCACAGTGTTTTATGACAACAAAAGTCACTGCACCCGTTTACCAAGAAATTTTAAAGCTTTTCATGCTTCCTTCTGCTGACCAGCTTTTAAAAGATGCTGATTTCATTTTCCAGCAGGATTTGGCACCAGCCCACACTGTCAAAAGCACCAGAAGTTGGTTAAATGACTATGGTGTTGGTGCTCTTGACTGGCCAGCAGAGTCAGCAGACCTGAACCCCATAGAGAATCTATTGTGTATCATCAAGAGGAAAATGAGAAACAAGAGAACAAAAAATGCAGATGAGCTGAAGGCCACTGTCAAAGAAACCTGGGCTTCTATACCACCTCAGCAGTGCCACAGACTGATCACCTTCATGCCACACCGAATTGAGGCAGTCATTAAAGCAAAAGGAGCCCCTAACAAGTATTGAGTACATATACAGTAAATGAACATACTTGCAGAAGACCAATTCACTAAAAATGTTTTTTTTTTTTTTTAATTGGTCTTATGAAGTATTCTAATTTGTTGAGATAGTGAATTGGTGGGTTTTTATTAAATGTGAGCCAAATCATCAAAATTAAAAGAACCAACGAATTAAACTACTTCAGTCTGTGTGGATTGAATTTATTTAATACATGAGTTTCACAATTTGAGTTGAATTATTGAAATAAATGAACTTTTCTACAACATTCTAATTTATTGAGATGTACATGTACCTTCTTGAAAGGTTCATGAACATCATTTCAATCTAGTCTTTCTTTCTTTCTCTTTCTTTCACGTTTTTACCACTGAATAAAAAAAATAGAAAAGGTTATTGCGACTAGTTCTGACTTTTCTTCTCGCAATTACAAATTTACAACTCGCAATTCTGCCTTTTATTTTTAAAAATTGCATGATATAAACTCACAATTGCATGTTATAAAGTCAGAATTGCAAGATGTAAAGTCACAATTCTAAGAAATAAACCAAATAAGCTCTTAATTTTGAGAGTTTTAAAAAGTCATAATTGTGAGTTTATTTCACACAATTCTCTGAAAAAAAAGTCAGAATTGTAAGTTTATATCACACAATTCTCTGGAAAAAAAAGTCAGAATTGTAAGTTTATATCACACAATTCTATGAAAAAAAAGTCAGAATTGTGAGTTTATATCACGCAATTCTGAGAAACCTTTTTTTTTTATTTAGTGGCGGAAATTGGCTTCCATACTTTGTTTTATAATCAATTATTTTTATTTTTAATAATTTTTTATGTTCACAAAGGCTACATTTAATGCTAAATTATATACAAATAGTAATATGACAATATAAAATTACTGCTATGTATTTGAATACATATTAAAATGTTATTTATTTATGTGATATCAAAGCTGTATATTAAACAGCCCTTACTCCAGTCTTCAGAAATCATTCTAATATGCTGATTTGCTGCTCAATACACATTTTATTATTATTATTATTATTATTATCAATGTTTAAAACAGTTGAACTGCTTAATATTTTTGTGCAAACAGTCATACATTTTTTTCTGGACTCTCTGATGAATAGAAAGTTCAGAAGAACAGCATTTATCTGAATTAGAAATATTTTGTGATATTATAAATGTCTACTCCTTTTTGATCAATTTAATGCATCCTTCCAAAATAAAAGTAAAAATTATTTAAAAAAAAAAAAGCATTTAAAAAGCAAAGAAGCCCACAAGTGCTTCAAATTTGATCAAACTGAAAACTTCTTTTCCCAAACTTCCATTTAGCTGAATATCTTTAGCATAGACGCATAACAGTTTCCAAACTTTATATGTACATATCTTAAACTTTAATCTCTGGGATTTGTCTGTACCCTATCTATTAATTAAATGAAATTAATGGCTTTTTTGATGACTTCAGTGGTCCGTGGAATTTCCTCATTATTATAGTCGTACATGTCCAAACATGTTGAGCTTAAAGGAACACGCTGCACTAAAATAAACTCTTGAGTCACTCATCCCTGGGCCCTAAAGCACAGATCCTGTCACAATGACTATACAAGACATGTTTCATGACACAGTCCATTTGTCCCTTTCATAAAGAGGTAATTTCACACAGCAAACAGGACCTCCCCTAACTAGCAAGTTTCTGTGTAGTTAACAACAACCAAAAGAGTCTGCTCTCACAATGGTGTACAACGGTCATGCCACAACAAAACACTCACTTTACAAATGAATGTTTTCTGATGTGGATTTCACATTCACACACAGCTGTATTCCCAGAATTGTCACCCATTAGGTGACTCAGAGAATCATATCATAAGAGAAAGTACAGCTCATCATTACTTGTTAAGAAATCAAAACTGATTCAAGTTCTTTCAGTTAAATAGTGCATCAATCAAAGTAGGAATGAATTAACCAGTGGTGATTAAAGTGTAGCATTTAATATAATCAAGATTATGACTACAAATGGTATTAGTACATAAGCACATCACAATTAGAAAGTGATAATGTTTTTGATTAATCACATATTACAATTAAACAATGGACTGATTTCATCGCAAAAGGATTCATTTTCAATTTAACAGTATATTAAATACTAAATAACGCAAATAAAGTGAAAATATAAATATAGTCGCAAGTAGCACAGGTATTTTTGTAACAAAATTCTTTTATGCCAAAAATCATTAGGATAGTAAGTAAACATCATATTTTGTACATTTTCTAAAATATTATGGCCAAATATTGTCCTATCCTGATTTATTCTGCTTTTTTATGTGTAAATGGTGTATAAATCTCAATTTCAGATCATTTGACCCCTTATGACTGGGTTTGTATTCCAGGGTCACATTTTAAAAAGCAGGATACACTTTATAAAATGTGTAGAGAGAATTCAAAATATATTTTAAAGCATTTGAAAACCATAATAATGTTCCAGAGCTGTTTGTCACTTAACTTAGGTCAAGTATCTTTAAGCATCAATCTCAAGAGTCAATCTCTTGATTGAAATCTGTTAATAAATCATTATTTGTTCATTTTCATCAACAGCAATGCGTGTTTTCTGCTTACAACACAAAAAACACAGCTAATATAGCTAAATTAAAGTTCATTTTGGCCTTATGTCGACTGTGCTGTTACATTAATTTATTATTAATTTCATACGTATTACCTGTTAAACACTGAGCTAAAATACTAAAATCTGACCCTGGACCACAAAACAAGTCGAAAGTAGCATGGGTATATTTGTAGCAATAGCCAAAAATACATTGTATGGGTCAAATTGTATTTCTTTTATGGCAAAAATCATTATGGATATTAAGTACAGATCATGTTCCATCAAGATATTTTGTAAACTTCCTACCATAAATATATCAAAACTTAATTATTATATAGTAATATGCATTGCTAAGAACTTCATTTAGACAACTTTAGAGGCGATTTTCTCAATATTTAGATGTTTTTTCACCCTCAGATTCCAGATTTTCAAAAAATTGTATCTATTCTATGGAAATCTTATTCATTCAGCTTTCAGATGATTGCAATTTCATTTCATTTAACCCTTATGACTGGTTTTGTGGTTCAGGGTCACATATTAAAAAAGCCGGATACACTTCAAAATCAAAATATATTTTAAAGCATTTGAAAACCATAATAATGTCCCACCTGTTTGTCACCTAACATAGATTGAGTATCTTTAAGCATCTCAAAATTTAAGAGTCAATCTCTTGATTGAGTGAGAGCTGTTAATAAATCATTATTTGTCTTTGCTTGTTCATTTTCATCAACAGCAATGCGTGTTTTCTGCTTACAACACAAAAAGCAGAGAACAAATGCAGCCAATATAGCTAAATTAAAGTTCATTTTGGCATTATGTCGACTGTGTTGTTATTTTGTACATATTACCTAAACACTGAGCTAAAATACTAAAATGTGACCCTGGACCACAAAATCAGTCGTAAGTAGGGTATATTTGTAGCAATAGCCAAAAATACATTGTATGGGTCAAATTGTATTTCTTTTATGCCAAAAATCATTAGGATATTAAGTAAAGATCATATTCCATGAAGATACGTTGTAAACTTCCTACCATAAATATATCAAAACTTAATTATTAACTAGTAATATGCATTGCTAAGAACTTCATTTGGACAACTTTAAAGGCGATTTTATCAATATTTTTATTTCTTTGCACCCTCAGATTCCAGATTTTCAAATAATTGTATCTCGGCCACAAATTGTCCTATTCTAACAAACCTCACAATGGAAAGCTTATTTATTCAGCTTTCAGATGATTTGATTTCATTTAACCCTTATGACTGGTTTTGTGGTCCAGGTGTAACGGTCTGGGTGTCTGTCCCTTTGGGTTCCCGAGGAATTTCCCTTGCACTGCACAAAACTGAATCATCCTCCTAATCGTTTTTTGTTGCTTCTTCCTTTTTAATAATAACAACCCCTTTTGTTAATGGTGACCGGCTTCGTGTGGTTATTAACGCACAGTAGGTTACACAGGGTCACATTAAAAAAGCCAGATACACTTCAAAATCAAAATATATTTTAAAGCATTTGAAAACCATAATAATGTCCTCATTTTCATCAACAGCAATGCGTATTTTCTGCTTACAATACAAAAAGCAGAAAACAAATGCATCTAATATAGCTAAATTAAAGTTCATTTTGGCATTATGTCGACCTGATAAACACTGAGCTAAAATACAAAACGTAAGCATGGGTATATTTGTAGCAATAGCCAAAAATACATTGTATGGGTCAAATTGTATTTCTTTTATGCCAAAAATCATTAGGATATTAAGTACAGATCATGTTCCATGAAGATATTTTGTAAACTTCCTACCATAAATATATCAAACTTAAATTTTGATTAGTAATATGCATTGCTAAGAATTTCATTTGGACAACTTTAAAGGCGATTTCCTCAATATTTTTTTTTTTTTTTTTTGCACCCTCAGATTCCAGATGTTCAAATAGTTGTACCTCGGCCAAATATTGTCCCATCCTAACAAACCATACATAAATGGAAAGTTTATTTATTTTAGAAAAATGACCCTTATGACTGATTTTGTGGTCCAGGGTTCACAACTTTTTTATAACAACGTATAGCCAACCACATAGAGATATCGTGTTAAATATAAAATGAATGTTACATAGTCAAACTCGGTTATTTAATTCGCATTACCCAACAACAGCAAAACAGGAAATGTAGATTGTGTAAATAAATAATATCAAAACTCGGGAATTATTGTGTAATGTTTACACCGCGCGCTTACCGCACGTGCTAGAACATTTCAAATGCAAACAGGCGCCTGTAGAGGGAGTTCCCGAAGCTCAACGGTCACCAGCAGGTAAGACATTACACTTTCAGTTTAGCTATTTTCCCACTTTCTCATATATTTATTACACCTCTAAAGATGTAAATATCTTAATAACATTGTTATGCGCTCTAACGAATAGTTTTATCTCGATATGAGGCTTTAATGTCCGTTTAGTGGGCTAAAATAATTTACCTCAGTTAGCCTTGCGCTAGCGCTGGAAACGAGGCCTACTTCATCCTCGGGTTTTCCTGAGAGTCCACAGCGGGAAACAAGACACTTGGGAGTGCGGGCGTTTGTGCAGTTGTTACTATAAGTTAACTCAGTCTTGTCGCTCAAATGCGCAGTGCTCCACATTAAACAAGATATAGACTAACTAATTTACTTGTAAAGCAATAAGTGTATAAATTGGTATCACGTAAACAAACAACCGCGGCTTAACGTTACGTTATGATATGTTTATGCTTCATGTCTAACGTTAGAGAAAAGCACACTACAGTACTTTTGTTATTTCTCATGATTTGTTAATCCGTCATACTGAACCATCAACTTAAAACGTTTACAATATTTACACGTCGATCTATTTTAATGTTACCTCTGTGGGAGGAAAGCATTGAAGTTCCAGGTTTTACATAATTTATGTGCAGCTAATCTGAATGGAGATATTCCCATGGATAGATGTCAGATATAAATCCCGCAGACAACAAACTTGAGACTGTTGATATGTTTTGTGTGTGTACTGAGCATTTCAAAGAAATAAACATGGCACTGTCGTATTCCAAAGACATTTTGAGCTTTACTCGAAGGACATCCATCCGTAGCACTTGTAATGAAGAACTTTTTGGCTTGCGTTTATTTAACTGATAATCTAATAATCCACGAGGGTCATCGCGTTGGTCCAAACACTCCGTTATTTCACCTGTTACTGCGCTGATAAGCCTCGAATCCAAGTGCTTAGTCAGCAATGGGCGGGTTAGTGAGACGGGACATGCCCGGACATGATCACCGAGAGCCAGACAACTCATCTACCGCTAGGCGTCTAAACTAAAGCCAGTCACGCTTAGACGTGTCATGCCCGAACCCGCCCAGGACATGATGATCGCTGCGGTGGATTCTAGCCCTGACATGTCTCTCTGCGTCTATTTAAACCATAGACTGTCTTTCAGCCGGCTTCCACTCCTCACTAAGCCAGAGCTGAGCTCAAGCACTTTATGTACAGGTAGCAGAGTAACATTATATATAGCTAGAATAGCCAATTTACCTCTTTTAGCACAGGTAATGTTCAGTCTAAAGCTTGCATGTGTATTGAATTGCCTCTAAGTTGTTGTATGTAAAGTCTAACTGTGTTTGTTTTTTACAGATAACTAGCAATATGGCAACAGAAAGTTGTTTAAGCAGTTCTCAGATCAACAAGGTTGACAACGAAAAACTGGTAATGTAGCATTCGAGGTGTGCTTTTGTAAATTTAAGTTTATTTTTATGCCTTAAAATGTTGTATTTATTGTAACTTTAGGTAAGACCAAAGATGCAGCTGAAAAGCTTGTTAGAAGATGCAGGTGCAGATAAAGATGTTTTCACCATGAAGGAGGTGAGGAGATGTGTCTGCTGATAGTAGTTTAAGTTTGTTTTATTTGATATACACTAATGTTCAAAAGTTTGGGGTTGGGAAGATATCATATGAAGCCTTTTATGCTCACTCAAAGCTGCATTTGTTTCAGAAACAGAGTGAAAGGAGATAAATGCATCTTAAATATATATTATTATTATTATTATTTTGTAATATATATTTTAAAATGCAATTTATTCCTGTGATGGCAAAGCTGATTTTTCATCAGCCATTACTTTAGTCTTCAGTGTCACATAGTGCTTTAGAAACCATTCTGATATGCTGATTTGTTACTTAAGATTTTTACTTAAAAAGTAATTAATTATGAATAATTTAAGTATTAAAGGTAAACACATTTTTGTGGAAACTGATTAAATTAGTTTTTTTCTTCAGGATTTATTCCTATGAAGTCACTAAAGCTGAATTTATTTGAACAGAAACACAGTTAAAAGTAATATTTTGAAATATTTCAAGTAAATTTTTTTTATTTGAATATTTTGTAGCATGCAATGTATTATTCCTGTGATGGCAAAGCTGTCACTAAAAATGAATGATTATTAATAATTTTAGTATTAACTTTAAAAACATTTTGTGCAAACTCTTATTTTTTTCAGGATTTATTTGAAGAACATTTATTTTAAAATACAATTTTTTTGGTAACATTAAAATTGCTTAAAGTATTATTTAAAAAAAAGTCTTACTGACCCCAGACTTTTGAACAGTACCATATGTGTTGTGCTTATGGCTGTATATATAATTAGATTTATGCCTGTTGTGTGTATAATATTTCAAATAAGCACTTATGCCAGTGACGCCTATTTGACAGTTTCTGAAATAATGACTTTGCAGTCAAATGCCAGTGGTGTTTGACTTTGCTGGCTAAAAATAATCCTTCTCCAGTTTCATGTGTTGCTGCTCTTTTGTGTGTACAGTTAAACCTGCATATATTTAGTGTAAATTATGTAAAGGAGTGTGTGGTGTATTAGATTTAGTTACTGCCTTTGTTCAGAGTAACATTTTTTTTTATAATTTTGAACAAACCCTAACTAAAAGTATTAAGCTTCAGTTTGCTACAAATGAAACACAATTCAAAGGATGTAGCTTAATACTTCTGTAAGTGATATAAAAAAAAACCCTTGAAGGAAGACCATGAGTCATTCAGGGTGGGCATTTTTGAAAAATTTGAAAAACCACTCAGAACACCTTAGCAACCATATATAAAATGTGCTGACGTCATATCAGCTGCATTTGCATGGGCATGTACCAATATTCAGCAGTTCCCAAATCAAATTTGAAACTTTCATTCATAGTGTACAACAACATGTATGCTATTTTACTCTATATTTGATGTTGTTTGAAATGTTTTAATCTGTTGTCAACTTTAGTCTGATGTTATGACTCATTTTTTTTATGGGTGGAAGTTGTGGTTGTCTGACTAACAGGAATGTATTACTCATCTATACTGAGTATTTTAATAACCACATCTTTACCATTCTTTCTGTTGCAGAAAATAGTTTCTCAGTTAATCTTAAAACAACTTTCTTTTCTGTGTTTTTAGGTTATGTTTTATTTGGGGAAGTATATCATGAGCAAGGAGTTATATGACAAGCAGCAGCAACACATTGTTCACTGCGGAGAGGATGCTCTTGGTGCTGTTCTCGGGGTGAAAAGTTTCTCAGTCAAAGAGCCCCGGTGTGTATTGACTCTCTAACTTCTGTAAGGCAAAGCAGCTGTAGTACAAATGACCTCTGGGAATATTAGGGTGGGGCTTTGAAACAACAGGTGCAGCTTTCAGGATATTTGAGCTGCTTGCTCTGAAAGAGTCTGTTGTCACCTGTTAAAGACATAAAATGTCTGCAGAATGCATTTGGAAAACTTTTGGATACAAATAAGGGACCAGTGTAGATAAAAAAATAAAAAAATAAATAAAGTATACGTTTATGACGTGTGTGGTTTTTAATAAGAATTGAAAGTGAAATTTGCTGTATGAAAATGAAAGTTTCATTTGTAATTTTATCTTTTTTTTTTTCAGAGCCCTCTTTGCGATGATCAACAGAAACCTTGTGACAGTGAAAAGTCCAGGTACTATGATAATTATAACTTTTTTTTTTTCCTTCCGCGATGTTCTTATTTGTTATTTGTGTTAAAACTGTCTGTTTCCTTTTGTAGATATTCAGTCTACCTTTTCTGAACCCAGGAGTCAAAGTGAACCAGATCGAGGGCCTGGGGTAAACGCTCTTTTATGCTCACACACTTAGAACCACAGAGTATTGACCCATTCCCCAGAGTTGCCCTGGTAGTGCTGTGTTTCTGCTTGAGTGGGTTTTATAGAGCCCCTGCTGTGTTTGAGATTGAAGCATGACTGAAACCCCACTGTCTCTTCTAGGATACGGATTCAGACTCTCGCTCATCTACCTCACAGCAGCGCAGGAGGAGGAGAAGCAGTGATCCTGGTAAGCGCACAAACCAAAGAGCAACAGACACACACCAGCTGTGTTCTGTCGAGTGTGTATGAAAGCACACGCTTGATCAGATGGGTTAGATGGGATTTCAGATAGAGTTGTTTATTCCAGTCTTTGACGTATTTCCTGTTTGAACAGGAAGGGCTTGCCCATTTTTCTTTTTCCCATTCCTTTTTTTTTCTAGCCAGCTGCCTGGTACAGTAACAGTTTTTTAGGGATGTAACCAGGGCCTAAAATTAACACTTGCCAAGCGCCAAATGCAAGTAAAATTCAGCGTTTATGTAAAGTTATGCTGTATTTTCATGCCAGATTATTATAGCATTTTACTAGATTTGTAGATGCGTTTTTGTAAAACTGTTTTTACAGAAGCTGGATTTTTCCCCTTAAAATCAAAGCTTAAAAGTTCAGTATGAATTGCTGACTGCTAGCGGTTTGAATGGGTAATGTTACTGCAGTCAAGTGTAGTGTAAAGCAAAAATAATATACCTATGAAATATTCATTTTCATTTACGTTACAGTGAAATTGTTTTACAGTATTTGGCTATTACTGCCATAGGAATAACTACTATAAAATTGTTGCTGTTGTTGTTATTATTATTATTATATTCTAATTAGTTCGGCTTCCTAAAACACCAGTGTAAATGTAAGACTGTATACCACAAATAAAAAGAGAGTTCATTCTTTTTTTCTGACTTAAGTTTTCTTCGTTTAAAAACATGGCAAGTCTTTATTTGTCTTTATTTATAATATCACAATAAATATCGTATTGTGGAATTGATATTGTTACATCCCTACTCTTTTTAGATGTCATGATTTCAGGCTAGTTTATTTTTAATGGGAGTTTTGTGAAAAGTTGTGGCGACTCCTTTTTCTAAGGACTGTTTCCTTGCCTGGTGAGTCAACCATATACATTATAATAGTCTCAACCAGTAAGCAGGGAAGACGTTCCCTCATGATGGATCATTTGCACTATTCCTTCAGTCCTGACAGAGGACTGTATGTGGGTAAACATGTGGTACCATAATGACTGCTCTCTCTGTCACCGTAAACATCTCAAAAGGACACTGAGATCTGGAGGCTGTGCAGAATGTGCTCAGATGACTGCGACTCTTCAATGGCCCATTTTTTAAACCTCAGCTATGCACACAAAGGCAGTTTGTTGAGCAAGCTGCACCAGATGCACCATTAAAACAGGGTTATCGCTCTAAGCATTGCTCCTGCTTGGCCCATAAGTGTCCAAAGTTGAGTGGCTGCAACTGGAACATCAGCAAAAAAAACTGATTTACACTAATGCGATATGCAGTATAGACTTAAGCTTGTGTTTAACAAAGTAAAACAAACAGATTGGAAATGTTTAAGTCTACAGAGCAGCATGTTGTTGTCAAAAAAGACATTAGTGCTAAACTTGTTTTATGTGCTTTCAATAGAGAGTACTTCAGCGGAAGACGAGCCCAGAGAACGTAGGAAGAGGCACAAGTCAGACAGCTTCTCCTTGACATTTGACGAAAGCCTGTCTTGGTGTGTAATAGGCGGCCTGCATCGGGAGAAGGTGAACAGCGAGTCTTCGGACGCACAAAGCAACTCTGTGAGTAGCACCTTTAAATGTTCATTTACATTTTTTTGGTTTACCAGTAACTTTAACTTCTTTGAGCTGTCATTTGGCCCTTTCTAACCAGTGTTATGTTTTGTTTTTACAGGATGTAGGTATTTCTCACAGTGAGGGCAGTGATGAAAGTGAAGACTCGGATTCTGACTCTGATAACTTTAGTGTGGAATTTGAGGTGGAGTCCATAGACTCCGACGCCTACAGTGAGAACGATGAGGATTCATTGCCAGGAGAGAACGAGGTTTCAACTCAAGCTCCTGTTCTTTTCAGAGAGAGATTAACTGATGACCTGACTAACCTAACCTGTTTAACAATCCTCAACTCACTGCAATTCTGTATTTGCTTGCTCAGGTGTATGAAGTCACAATCTTTGCTGAGGAGGAAGATTCGTTTGATGAGGATACCGAGATAACTGAGGCAGTATGTAACATTTTAATACCCTAACCTGATGTTTTTCAAACAAGAACTGGACTTGGGGTTTATCTATCAGGAGTTGATTGTGAAAAGGTTGGGGTGTAAGACAAAGCTTTTGTGATTCTGCCAAAAAGAGCAGCTGTTTTAGGGATGCCGCAAGTTATTACATTTTGGTCAAAGATTATGATGACATTTTGTTTCTGAACTTTGTCCACTGATTGATTGTACATGATACGACCAGGAATGCGTATTAAGAAATTACACAAGTCAAAAGTTTTTGAACAGTAAGAGTTTTAATGCCTGCATTAACAGTAAAATGTAAACACATTTTTGCTATTTAAAATAACTGTTTTCTATTTGAATACATTTTAAAATGTAATTTATTCCTGTGATTTCAAAGATGAATTTTTATCATTACTCCAGTCACACGATCCCTCAGAAATCATTCTAATATTCTGATTTGCTGCTCAAAGAACATTTATTATGTTGAAAACAGCCCCGAGTAGAATTTTTTTTCAGGTTTCTTTGATGAATAGAAAGTTTAGAAGAACAGCATTTATCTGAAATAGAAATATTTTTTAACATTATAAATGTCTTTATCATCACTTTTGATCAATTTCAAAGATCCTTGCTAAATAAAAGATTAGTTTCTATAATTTCTTTCCCAAAACAATTATACTAAGTCCAAGGTTTTGAATGGTATATTGTATAATGTTACAAAAGCTTTTTATTTTAGATAAATGCTAATCTTTTGGTTTTTCTATTCATCAAAGAATCCTGAAACAAATGTTCTCAACTGTTTTAAATATTGATGATAATACAAAACCGCAAATCACCATATCAGAATGATTTGTGAAGGATCATGTGACACTAAAGACTGGAATAATGATGATTTGATCCCAGAAATAATTTCCATTTTATTCAAGTAGAAACCAGTAATTTTAAATAGTAAAAATATTTCACAATATTACTGCTTTGGCTGTATTTTGGATCAAATAAATGCAGGCTTGAGCGGGAGAGACTTCTTAAAAAAAACATTAAAAATCTTACTGTTCAAAAACTTTTGACTGGAAGTGTACGTGACTTTTATAGGGCCATATTTTGGATTTATTTTTTTTAACATGATTTTTTTTCCTCAAGTTTTTTTATTTTTTTTGCACCAAATCCAATTTTTCACAACCATTTCCATCTCTGACCCACGGATTTAAACTGGCTCTCTTATTTCAAAAAAAGCAAGAACATGTAATAATCTAAAGTAACAATGTGTTCACTTAGGACTACTGGAAATGTGCCGAATGTGGTGAGCTCAACCCTCCTCTTCCTCGGCATTGCAAAAGCTGCTGGACCGTCCGACCCGGATGGCTTCCAGAAACACACTCCGACTTGGAAAACACCTCCACTAACACTCAACCCAGCACAGAAGACACCAGCATCACCACAACTCTGAACTCAGCCTCAGATGACAAACTGCTTCCTTCCAAACCCTCAAGCCCACTTCCAGAAACAGATGAAGGAGTGGACGTACCCGACGGCAAGTGCTCGCAATCTCCTAACGCCGCTAAAGATGAACTTCTCTTCTCCACTCCCTCTGGCTCCATGACTGACTCTCAGACCTCATCATCCCAGCCTTCCTCATCGCAACCATCAACCTCCTCTGGTGGGGGCAGCAGCCAGGAAGAGACCCCGGAGCTAGAACGCTACAACAGCCTGGAGGCCTGCCTACCCGCCGCTTGCCTTGAGCCCTGCGTCATCTGTCAAAGTCGCCCCAAGAACGGCTGCATCGTCCACGGAAGAACTGGACACCTTATGGCTTGCTACACTTGCGCCAAGAAACTAAAGAACCGGAATAAGTTGTGTCCGGTGTGCCGAGAGCCCATTCAGTCAGTCGTTTTGACCTACGTGAGCTGAGGCACTGCAGATATACCTCCTCTCCTCTCATCACATGAAGTTTGGGGTGCTTATGTTGCCTTGTCTTATAGTTATAAAACTGTTCAATATTGTAATATGTTTCTTATTGATTAATTTTATTTATGACTCGACAAGCGAGGTTTAGCTCACATGCTGGGAAGCAAATTCACACACCTATGATTTAAGGGTTGAGTTTGGGGGATTGAAATAATAAAAAAAAACTACTTACGGACTTGTAGAGATTCTGTATACATTTTTATCAGATACTAGAAATGTTTGTTATAATTTAATTTATGTACATGCTTATGGATAGGTTCAATAATTTGAGTTCTTTGCTGCACTGAAATGTGTTCCTGAGTTGTAGCTCTTGGGACACCCCTTTAAAATTGTTCCTCCTGTTGAAGGAAATGCTCTTCTGCACCATTTTCTGCTGCAAAGACTCTGTCTTATTTTCTCTGAGTGTGGCATAATAAATGATTATTTTGAGGCTCTTCTGCTTTTACAGTACAGGTGAAATTCTGTCTTTTTGCTTTCTCTTTTGAATCTTTTACTTTGCTTCCTAAATGTTGTATATTGGCTGGTGTCAGTTTCCTGTGCTGGTGTTTGTTGGGTAGTACACAGCGCGGTCACCCAGAGAGAGCTTTGGTTACTAGGGACCCACTTTTCACTCAATATCAGGAAACAAGTTCTGACTTGTTTCTCTCTAATGGCAACCTGGTACAAACATTGGACTTGTTACTTTTTTTTAAAATATATATATAATAAATTAATATAATCCCTCTTTTTCACACCCAAGCACTTCCACAATGGGAACCTATTGTGTAGTTGGTAAAAAGGAGCAGCATGAACAGGTGAATCATTTTGTTGTGCAATATTCTTTCCAGCACCCATTTAATTTGCTTTCAAAAGAATTATGTTTTGAGATGGTACAACTCACTTATGTTCATTGGTTCATTGAATTGTTGACATGTTGCAAAGGACATATTTTTTTTTGTGTCTAATAAGATTTACATATATTGATCCAGTTGTTTTTGCAAGAGTATGAAACTGGCCTCACGTAGGTATTTTATTAATTTGAATTCTGTAAAATAGTAGCAACATGTCAAGAACCTGAAAGTTTCATGCTAATAGTTTTTTCCCTTTTCTAACAGCTAATCTGCCAGATGTGCTACCAATGAAGTGCAAACAAAGCTTAATTGCTGAAACCAGATGTTTCAGACCTGAGGTATGTAATTTACTGCACTCTATACTTCCACAAGAGGAATTACAATCAGACTAACACTTAAAAACAAGACCAAAAGCCATTTTATTATGTGTGTGTGTGTGTGTGTGTGGTTGAAAGAATGGATGAGCAATGGATGAAATCAATTCAACCATTAGAAAGCTATAGTCAACTCTGTTAATCTGCTTTATAACAGCACTTATAGTCGAAGTCAAAAGTTTACATACACGTTGCAGAATCTGCAAAATGTTAATTTTGTTAAAATTAGAGGATCTCACAAAATGCATGATATTTTTTATTTAGTAGTGACCTGAATAAGATATTTCACATAAAAGATGTTTCCATATAGTCCACAAGAAAAAATGATAGTTAGATTTATAAAAATGATTCTGTTCAAAAGTTTACATACACTGGATTCCTAATACTGTTTTTACCTGAATGATCCACAGATGTTTTGCTTTTTTGTTTAGTGGTAGTTGTTCATATGTTCCTTGTTTGTCCTGAACAGGTAAACTGCCTGATGTTCTTCAGAAAAATCCTTAAGGTCCCACAAATTCTTTGGTTTTTCTGCATCCTTTTCCAACAATGACTATGATTTTGAGATCCATCCTTTCATACTGAGGACAACTGAGGGACTCGTATGCAACTATTACAGAAGGTTCAAACCTTACTGATGCTCCAGAAGGAAACGTGTATTAAGAGTTTTGTATCAAAACTTTTGGAATTTGAAGATCATAGTAAATGTGACTTACTACTCTTCTGGGAAACATGTAAGCATCTGCTGTAGTTTCTGAGGGGCAGTACTACATGGAAAAAATTGATATTTAGGCAAAATAAGAAAAATGTACACATCCTCATTCTGTTCAAAAGTTTACACCCCAGCTCTTAATGCATCTTGTTTTCTTCTGAAGCATCAGTGAGCATTTGAACTTTCTGTAATAGTTGCATATGAGTCCCTCAGTTGTCCTCATTGTAAAGATGGATCTGAAAATCATAGTCATTTTCAGAAAGGGTTCAAATACACAAAAATGCTTAAAAAAAAAAAAAAAAACCTAAGAATTTGTGGGACCTCAAGGAACAACGGGCAGTTTACCTGTCCAGGACAAACAAGATACTCATGAACAATTATTTATTTTGGTAAAATAATTAACATTTACAGATTCTGCAAGGTGTGTAAATTTATGACTTCAACTGTGTTAGAACTATTATTTACTATATATGCTTATACTTTTAATTTGCCATGGTTGTGCCATAAATTGACTCTCTCTACCCATGATGTTTTATAAATGTTACTTGCATTAAAAAAACTCTAATAAAAGTTTCTGAAAAAAAAGTCCTGTGCCATCAAGTGTTAACTATTGTAATTTTTAATATTGCCTCATCAAGTTTGTTCCAGGAAACTGACTGAAGATCTTGTATGTGTCCAGAATCTCATCATATCTGTTGCTTGGAGTATAATTATAGTTCCAACCCCAATTCCCTGAAAAGAAAATTAACTTTTAATTGCAATTTAAAGCATGTAATTAAAACACTTAAAAGAAATTAGCCTCTTTTTCTGGGATACAATTATTTAATTACGTTGCGTCTGTAGGCATTTGACTAATAATTTGAAAAAATCTTTTCAAATAAAAAAAAAAATGTAAGGTCAATATTATTTTTAAAAATGTTTTTAAAAGATGTCTCTTGTACTCACCAAGGCTGTAGTTTTTAATCAAAAATACAGCAAAAAACTAATATTACGAAATATTACAATTTAAAAGAACAGTTTCCTATTTTAATATATATTAAAAAATCTCATTTATGATGCAAAGCTAAATATTAGGCATCATTACTTCAGTTTTCAGTGTTACACAATCCTTCAGGAATCATCCTCATATTCTGATTTGGTGCTGAAAACATTTCTTATTAATGTTGAAGAAAGTTGCAAAACATTTCTGTTAAATTTTAAGTCTACAAATTCTGTTTACTGTTACTTTTGATTAGTTTAATGCGGCCTTACTGAAAGATGAAACAAAAAAACTGACCCAAAACCTTTTAAATACATAAATAAATAAACAAATGTGTTCTGTATCAATTATCTTATTGCTATTCCATAATGGAATTTTCTACAAGCAGCAGTTTGTTTATCTCCTATTTGCAGCTTACATGTGAGAGCCTTCTATTATTATTTTTAGTATCTGTACAACATGTATCATTGCACTAGACCTGCCAACTACCAGATATTACATCATAAACAGCTTTTTAGCCATTATATTTTGTTAGAGAACCTTTAATCTGACAGTTCAGATCAGATCAAGAGAAAAAACAACTGTGCAAAGTGAAATTTCATCAGTGTGTGCTCATCTAAAATGCTTTTAAAACTGAAACAAGGCTCACAACTGGGAGCACGAACTTGAAGTGTTCATATACAGTGCATACAGAAAGTATTCAAACCCTTTCATTGAGTATGTGTGTGTCCCAATTATCCTGTTACCTCAGGACAAATTCATTGCAGCACTTTCTCTGTTCTCAGTGAATTTTTAGGACATTTGGGGGTTACAAGGAGGAGAAAATCTTAATAAAATAATAAAAACTCTGGCGGCTATATGTCACTCATATTTTTTCAGAGCGCTTGTAGGTCCATAGCGTGACAAAAGCATTTTCTGGAAGCGATGCAAATGAATCTTTCATGTGCGCTCGTAACCAGTGACACATTGATGCTGTCAGTCTGCCAGAATTTTTGTTCCCCGCAAATGTCATTCAAATCTTAGAGACGCTACATTTCAAATATTAACTCTCCCGTCTCCTGTTTCTGAAGACGAACGTGAAAAGCCAACTATTTTCGCGGGCTTTGATTCCTCAGGTCTAGTCATATTCAATAGGTCTCGTATTCTCTAACGTTACAGCAGTTGCTGAGGTAAAGCAATAATGCTCACTAACTATATTTACCCTCACTTTTGTAAGATTTATAAGGTTGTACATCAATAATGCTCGACGCATCTACATAAAACCGCAGCATATGATTTATTTTATATTGTACGAGGCACCTGAATTAACAAAGTTCACTTTGAGGCAAAAAGTACGAGAGTTAAACCGCAAGAGGGCACTGTGATACTTCCGTTCTCATACCGCATATACATTCTCATTAGTAGTCCGCCCTAGCACAATAATTTGTGCCTCCTATTTGAATGCGTTAGTATAATCAATAAGTAATTAAAACTGTCTTTCACATGGCTATTAATGAATAATCTTTTTTCATTATTTATGAACCGTTTGTTTATTTCCTGAAATGACCCTCTCACACTGTTGTAATATTTGTCTTCTTCAGGGAAAGCTGGTTTCAAGAGGTAAAGCTCAGTTCCTCTGCCAATCAAAGTCTGTAGGTAAAACAGTTCAAAGGGAATAAGTAACTTGTATGATATATTGATGGCATGCATATGAATGTATAAGGAAACTGCTATTAATTTCTAATAAGATTTGAGCTCGGTTTTCTTTTCTTTGCTCTTTGAGTGTGTATCTGACTGTGATGATGATGTTGGGTGGAAAGAGAGAGAGAGAGTGTGTGTGTGTGTGTGTGTGTGTGTGTGTGTGTGTGTGTGTGTGTGTGTGTGTGTGTGTGAAATGAAACGAAACGGCTAATCTCTCTGTTCCTCTAAACATATTGAGAACCCAAATCCATAATCCTTATAAATAAAACCAACTGTGCTGGAAAATGGGCTAGTTTTTTATGTTTGTATATTCAAAACCTAATTTTGCATCTATAACTCATGTCTGAAGCATAATTTAAACTAGTGTACAACGAGGATAATGATAAAATGCTGGCACAGTTATGATACACAGCCGAAAAAATAAAACGCAGCAGCCATTGGACTGAAATAAAAGGCTTTGTTGTTGAAATGACTATAAAGAAAAACAGACAGACATTCTTTATTTATCCCTGGAGGAAAATTCATGGCATTTGTCAGAGGAAAACAAAACGGCACAACAACAAATCAACAGAAAAATAACTGTTTGTGAATGCCGAACAGCCATCCGTTAGTATCTTGCTTGACAGGCTCGCTACACGTGCGACTGAGCTTTTAAATCCGCAGTTATCGTGTTCTTACAGAAGGGGCGGATGAACTTCTTGGCCACGGGCAGGCCGAGGGTCACGTCTCCAGATCAGCCTGACGTGTCGGCCTTGTTCTGGTTCGGTCACTCGAATACAACTGGATCCTTGACAGTCATTTGTGCTGTTTGTCAGCTTAAGCGTTTGTTACAGTCAGGAAACAGTGGGGCTGTTTATATGCGGGTGTCTAGAAACACTGACATGTGATGTGCCAGCCTTCAGCATGCCAACAGCTCACGTCATTTGCTTCTGGTGATAGGCAGTTTACTGTGGGTCCCATTATGTATTATGTTTTTTTTCCTTTTCTTTCGGTTGCTTTTTATACGAGGCCGAGCTGATCAGAGATTGTTGCGTAACTGTAGATCCTCATGAGCTACAAGTACTATTATTACTAGCAAGCTGCAGTGCTTGCATGCAAAGCTCTTGGAGATGGAAAGCAAACTGATTTTGTTAAAGTACACAAGCGATTACATTATTATTCTCATTCCAGAAAATACTGCTTCCCTCTCTGTATAAATTATGCATAACAGTTACTCATTGAGGCCCGTTTTTGTATGCAGTCGGTATGTCTGTATACTGTATCTACGTCCTAGCTCTCTACAAATTTTATAGCCACCTTGAATCAAATTCAAAAGAACAAAAGTAAATAGCGTTCATTGTTATAAATATTTTATAACCATATTAGGTGAATTTATATGTGAGAGTTCTCAAGGGAGTCTTCAAGGGAGACAAGGCGCCCTCAAAAATATATGCATTACGAAAACAGTAAAAAAATAAATAAAATGAAATACAAAACATTAGGGAAAAAATAAGTAATTGCTGAATAATCGCAATTATAGACAGGGTTTAGACTAAACTAGGATTAGGCCATAGTTCAATTAGGACATTTCTTTGTAAACATGCCTTAGAAAAACATTACTGGTGTACATCTAAAGACACTACAAGGATACCAACATATTTCAAGATCACTCAGTGTAAGTTTCTTTCAGCTGAAACAGCTGAGACTTACATTTTAGTCTGGGACTAGGTTTAAGCCTTGTCTGTGAAACCAGGGGATAAAGTGTAAAAAAAGTTTCAAAAGTTATAGAACTTATAATTACTAATGTAACTTTGCGCGATATAAAGGCACACATGTGGAAAAAGTCCAAACTACTTTCATTTTTTTTTTTTTTTTGGAGGTGGAAACATACATCTATAAATGTAATCAGCACATTACATTTTCACTCAAGTCTCACTTTAGAAGAGTGGCATGTTTCAGAGGGATGCAACATCTTTTTTTTCCCCATTTTGTACTCATTCGGTTCCTAAAGCATGACAGAAATGTATGTAGGAATGACAGAACAATGAATAGATAGATAGATAGATAGATAGATAGATAGATGAATAAATGGCTAGAACGATGGATGGATGTGTGGGTGGATGGATAGAATGACAGACCAATAGAATGACAAAGATAGATAGAATGATAGAACAATGGATGGAAGGGATGATGGATGGATGGATGGATGGATGAATAAATAAATGGATGGGTGGATGGATAGAATGACAGAACGATAGAATGATGGATCAATGGATGGATAGATAGATTGACAGAATGATAGAATGACAGAATGATGGATGGATGAGTGGATGTGTGGGTGAATGGATAGAATGGTAGAACGATGGATGGATGTGTGGATAGATGGAATGACAGAATGATGGAACGATGGATGGATGGGTGGATAGATAGAATAACAGAACAATAGAATGACAAAGATAGACAGAATGATAGAACAATGGATGGAAGGTGTTGTACGTCCCAAGAATTGACACTATGACATCCACATGAGAACGTGATGTTTATTACAGGACTGGTTCCACCGAACCCCCACGATAACACAGTACTCCTAGTCCTTGATACATATAACCAATGGGTGAGAGCGTGTTCTTAAAGAGCCCAACACATTTAAAGTGCAACTCAATAGATAACACAAATCACAATGTATTTCTAAACATTTATCACAATGATCTACAGAAGGATGGATGGATGGATGAATAAATAAATGGATGGGTGGATAGATAGAATGACAGAATGATAGAATGATGGATCAATGGATGGATAGATAGAATGACAGAACAATAGATAGAATGAGAGAATGATGGATGGATGAGTGGATGTGTGGGTGAATGGATAGAATGGTAGAAGGATGGATGGATGTGTGGATGGATGGAATGACAGAATGATAGAAAAATGGGTGGATGGGTGGATAAATAGAATAACAGAACAATAGAATGACAAAGATAGAATGAGAACAATGGATGGAAGGGATGACAGAAGGATGGATGGATGAATAAATAAATGGATGGGTGGATGGATAGAATGACAGAACGATAGAATGAGAGAAGGATGGATGGATGGATAGAATGACAGAACAATAGATAGAATGATAGATGGATATATGAATAAATGGATAGAATGATGGATGGATGAGTGGATGTGTGGGTGGATGGATAGAATGGTAGAATAATAGATGGGTGGATGTGTGGGTGGATGGATAGAATGGTAGAATAATAGATGGGTGGATGTGTGGGTGGATGGATAGAATGACAGAATGATAGAACGATGGATGGATGGATGAATAAATGGATGGGTGGATAGACAGAATAACAGAACAGAATGACAAAGACAGAATGATAGAGGTCTGATGATAGAATGAGAGAACAATAGGATGATGGATGGATGGATGGGTGGATAGACAGAACAACAGAATGACAGAACAATAGAATAATAGATGGATGGATGGATGAATAGATGGATAGATAGAATGAGAGAACGATAGAACGAGAGAACGACTGATGGATAAATAGAATAACAGAACAACAGAATTACAGAACGACAGATAGAATGATAGAACAATAGACGGATGAATGGATGGATTTTTTTCACATTGTCATTTTTCACATTCATCCATAAATAATGTATCCATAATGAATCCATAATTTTTTGTAAAGTCTCACTAACAGTGGCACATTTCAGAAAGGTGCAACTTTTTTTTCCATTTTGTACCCACTGAGCTCTTAAAGCATGACAGAAATGTTTAAGAAACGTATGTAGGAATGGGGCTTGGATATGGGAGTTTGTTCGAAGAGTGAGCAATGATAAATAGTGATGCTAGTCTTAGCAAACACCACTCATTAGTCTTTGCTAGATTAGAGGGTAACCATGAAGCAACGGAGCGCTATATGGAAACAGCCTCGCAATTTCACGGCTGGACTGTTTCATAGTGTATCTCTTATACCGAATCGGTAGAGCTCAGGATGTTAAAGTTGAGAGGCGTCTTTCATCCCAACATTCAGTGTGATACTGCTATCAAGGCAGGAAAATGGGGTCTCTTATAATATTGTGTCATCCATATTTCATTCTTGTTCCCCTCACTTGGCAAACTTTCCGCATTTTCTTTTATCTGTTTTGACAGTTACCCTGTAACAGGATGAAAGGACTGAAAACAAATTGTCTTCGCATCCATTTCTTGTTTATTTACGTACATCAGCAAACAAGCTGACAGTTAATTTTCCAGAGCAGAAACTGCTTGCATAAACATATTGATATTGCTATGCAATTAAAGGGCACGTCCTAACTTCATTGCCTTCTGATTAGTGCCTAATAGCAAAAGCCAAATAAATTTACTTTTTTAGATGACAGAACCTAGATGGATGGATGGACAGATATAATGACAGAACGATAGACTGAATGAAAAAACAATGGATGGATGGATAAATAGAATGATAGATAGAAAGATGGATGGATAATAGATAGAATGATAGAAAGATGGATGGATGGGATAACAGAATGATAGATAAAATGATAGAATGTGGATGGATCGATGGATTGATAGAATGACAGAATGACAATGATAGACGATGGGTGGGTAGGCTAGATAGAATGATGGATGATGATAGATGGGTGGGACGGTGGATAGATAGAATGATAAAACGATGGACAAAAGGATGGGTAGATAGATAGATATATGGATAGATAGATGATAGTATGATTGATGGATGGATAGAATGATAGAACGATGGATGGATGATGGAATAACAATGATAGATAAAATGAGATTTATGGATGCATGGAATGACAGAATGATAAAACGATGGATGGATGGATGGATGGGTGGTTTGATGGATAGATACAATGACACAACGATAGTTAAAATGATAGAATGATGTATGGAAGGATGGGTGGGTGGATAGATAAATGGATGGATGGATAGATGGATGGATGGATGGATAGAATGATGGATGGATGGATGGATAGAATGATAGAATGAGAGAATGATGGATGGATAGAATAACAGAATGACAGATAAAATGATAGATTGATGGATGGATAGAATTACAGAATGACAGATAAAATGATAGGTTGATGGATGATGGATGGATAGATGGATGGATGGATAGATGGATGGACAGAATGACAGAATGACAGAATGATAGAACGACGGATAGATGAATGGAAGGGTGGATGGACAGATAGAATTACAGAACGATACAATGATAGCATAATAGATCGATGGATGGATGAATGTATAGAATGATGGATGGATAGAATGATAGATAAAATGATTGATGGATGGAATGACAGAATAAAAGAACGATGGATGGAAGGATGGTTGGGTGGATAGATAGATGATAGATAAATGAATGGATGGATGAATGAATATATCGAATGATAGAATGATGGATGGATGGATGAATGGAACAACAGAATGACAGATAAAATGATAGATTGATAGATGGATGGATAGAATGACAGAATGATAGAACGATGGATGATGAATGGAAGGATGTATGGGTGAATGGACAGATAGAATTGCAGAATGATAAAATAATTGAACAATGAATAAATGGATGGATGGATGAATATATAGAATGCTATAATGATTGATGGATGGAGTAACATAATGACAGATAAAATGATAGATAGATTGATGGATGGATGGATGGATAGAATGACAGAATGATAGAACGATGGATGGATGAATGGAAGGATGGATGGATGGGTGGATGGACAGATAGAATTAAAGAATGATAAAATGATAGAACAATGGATAAATGTATGGATGGATGGATAGATAGAATGATAGAATGATGAATGGATGGAATAACAGAATGAAAGATAAAATGATAGATTGATGGATGATGGATGGATGGATGGAATGACAGAATAACAGAATGATGGATTGATGGTTGGGTGGATAGATGGATGGATGGATAGATAAGATGACAGAACAATGGATGGATGATAGAATGATGGATGGATGGAATAACAGAATGACAGATAAAATGATAGATGGATGGATAGAATGACAGATGAATGAATGGAAGGATGGATGTGTGGATGGACAGAATTACACAACGGTGATATAATTGAGCGATGAATGGATGGATGGATGGATGGAATAACAGAATGAGTGATAAAATGATTGATGGATGGATGGAATGACAGAATGATAGAATGATTGATGATGAATGGGTGGATGGATGGATGGAATGAAAGAATGATTGATGGAAGGATGGTTGGGTGGATAGATAGATGATAGATAAATGGATGGATGGATGAATATACAGAATGATACAAGGATGGATGGATGAATAACAGAATGAGATAAAATGTGAGGATGATGGATGGATGGATGGACAGATAGAATTACATAATGATAAAATGAACGTTGGATAAATGGATGGATGGATGAATATATAGAATGATATAACAATGGATGGATGGATGAATGGGTGAGTCGGTGGATCAATAGATGAATGTTCAGTATGGAAACTACAAATGGGGTAGAAGGAACAATGTCCACCCAAAATAGTCTCACAAAATCCTGTGGGAAAAATTGAAGATAGATAGACAGATAGATACACAATATGGGTAGCTGTATTTTTATTTAGACTTGTTTTTTTCCCTACCACAGCACAATCAGAACAGACCCATGACCCACCATTAGAGAACATCTGCTGGATCATGTTCTGACTCAGAACTCCCTCATGGCTTTCCACTTAGAGCCTATGATTTATTGAATAAGAGGGACGATAAATCATTAAACCACGGCTGCTTTACATATGCTTGCTCAGTGTTCTCAAGAATAGCAGATGTGTGGATTACACAGCTTGTCCGATGAGAGATTACTTTAAGCAACCAGACAAAATCTGCTCTCTCCACCAGCTTTGCTTTCCCTCTGAAACATCTCATTTGACTTAGTAGAGGCTTTAGTCCTTTTGAGAAGAAAATCAATTTCCTGCGTGCAGCCCGTTGGACTCACCTGCTTTAATTTGCTTTTTGATTATGACGCTCAGCACAACAGGTGATAAAAAGGCTTATAAGGACTCAGATATTCAAAGGTTGCAAACTGGAGTAGTGAGCAGAACAAAAGATCAAATCACAAATGGAGCTCTCAACCACCCAATCTGTGTTATGGAGTAGAATTGTAGAAAGTCAAGGGTTGTCACAGATTGCCACGTTGTATTTCTATTGAGGTTTGTTTGAATGAGAAATGCGTGCCTTCATGGAGTGGATTGGGATAGCTCAGGACGGGACTTAGGACAGTTGGACATTGCGGTGGATCAGTGGTAAAAAAAATTATATAAATACTGTTCAGTTTCTTGCACAGATCAGTTGTTTCTTGTGTTAAGACCTCAATGTATTGTCACTAGCCGCAGGGTTTAATTTGGTTTTGTCTGTGTATGTTTTTTTTGACTCTCAAAGCCGTACGACCCATTGACTGCCATTATATGACTGACAGACTGCAACAGTTTGAGTTAAAAATCTTCGTTTTATGTTCTACTATAGAAACAAGTCACCTACATTTTGAAAGCCCTGGGGATAAGCAGATAAACATCAAATTTTCATTTTTGGGTGAACTATCCCTTTAACCTCGTTTTGATGTTAATGAATTTGGAGTATGAGCAGCTGCAGTAATTTGCATTAACTCGCCTAAACCATCTCCATATTAGGGCTTTTCACAACCTTTTACAGCCTTTTGTCTCTCAGCAAACATGACATTCTCTTAAGACACGCTCATCTGAGATCCTTGAGCTACTGCAAGTGTCCTAGATTACAAATTTCTTATTAACCAGCTGTACGTGTATGTATCTGGGGTTTTATACAAAGGAACCTCGCAGCTTGAGCTAAATTTGTGGGTTAGTGAAAGAGACCTAATATTTAGTGGTCACTCACTATTCAAAGATATTTGACCTCAGAATGCTGTAAATGGCAACCTGATCTCATGACGAAAACATACCTATGGGAATGTTTTCGCAAGATGCGAAATACGTACCGCCATATACGTCACATATTTGATGTTAAATGTCCACTGAGTGGCGCTAAAAGAGTGTTCAGTTTTTCCCCCGGAACAGATGAACGTACATATGGTACTTTTTATGTTATGTTGGTTTTGTACGTGTCACCACAGTTCTAACTTGAAATGTCCGTTGAGTGGCGCTATAACTCTAATGCTCTGTGACGTTTTAAAATAACGTACCATCTGCACTATAACTAAACCTACCTGATATTATAAACAAAAGCGAATGTGATTTTAAAACACAATTGCAAGCATGCCAATCCCTTATCTTGAGTCATGTTTTCTAGGGGCCAAGCACCGAAGGTGCGGTGGCACCGTATGCGTTGGCGTTCTTCTTCTTCCGTTTCTTCCGCCATTGCGTCTATTTGTGGGAAAGTTGTATAATTTGGCACACTGATAGAGGACAGTTTGACATGTCACCATAGCCAATTTGGAGTCTCTAACGCCAGCACTTGTCCAAAGTTGTCCTAAGTTTCACATTCTTTTTGCTAATAACTTTTGAACCGTAAGCCACAAATCAAAATTCTTTTTTTCTTAGAATCCTTGGGTCATGCTGAGTCGAATGAACAACAAAATTCAAAAATTGTAAGGTTTAGTTTTTTTTTCTATAATTAATTGTTTGAAAAACCTACTTTTTTGAACTAGTCCTAGACGGTTTGTCTAATTTTCACCAAAATTGGCTCAGATCATCTTCAGACCATGTTGGCAAAAAGTTATGGAATTCAAGTTGATTGGACAAACCGTTCTCGAATAACACGAAAATGAATTCTACGAAAAGCATGCAAAAATGGATGTGAGGCCATATCTCCGCAACGGTTTGTTGTATTAAGACCAAACTTGGTTTGTGTTATAACAGGCATGCCATGAGGATACATGCAGTGTTTCATCACTAGTGGTCAGGAGATATGAAAAATGGCTATTTTTGATTATAACTTCTCAATGGTTTGGCCAAAAATCTCGAAACTGGTCTTGTTAGATTCGGAGGAGCATGCCGAGTCGAACCATTCCCATGGCATCCCATGTCAGCCATTTTTGGCGTCAGCCATTTTGAATTATGTTATAAAATGATATATTGGTTGGTCAAACTTCCTGTCCACCATTTTGATTTATGTTGAAAACATACTTTTCCGAACTCGTCCTAGACTGTTCATCTGATTTTCACCAAAATCGAGTCAGATCATCTTCAGACTGTGCTGACAAATAGTTATGGAATTCACGTTGATAGATGAAACCGTTTTCGTACAGCGCCTCTACAAATTTTAGGCTTGATGCCAAAATGACCTTTGTCACCTCACACTGAACACACTACATCGATTTGATAACAGCGCCACCTGTTGGTCAAACGTAATAAGCCATTAAATCATATCAGTAGGCGTTCTATTTTTCTTTCATTTTGACTAAAATCATCTTAAAATGGCTTGCCTTTACTCATTGTTGCAGTTGGTCTGGTGTTCCTGTCATCCTTAGCTTCTGATTTTCCCTTTGGAGTGCTTGGCCCCGTAATTGCTGCTTGCAGCTATATTTTACCCTTGGGATTCTTACCCAAGAATTCCGCATCCCAAGTCCAATTCCATGCTGGCTGAGCTACCAAGCAAGCCTGTCACATCTGGAAAGTGAAACATATGGGGCTGTAATCATAACTGTGTACAAAACGATTGTAAGTGCTCGCTGTTTCACCGCCCCTAGTGTTAATTTCTGTTGGAAACTGCAGTGATATGTACTTGCGAAAAAGTTCCCACAGGTATGTTTTCATCATTAGATCAGGTAGGTAAATAGCCAGTCAGAATTAAGTATTCCAGAGAGCTAAGCTAATGTTATGCCACTTGATCTTGATGCTGTTCTCCTCCCATTTACGATTCCTTGACTTGTTCTTTTATCCCAATATTCTGTCCCAGTGGAATTCAAATTCTTTTCTGCGTTTATAGTCCCTTATGTAAAAGGGTCATTTAGAAATGTGGAATGCATTTTTATGTCCGTTCTTATCATCTGTTTTAGTTGTAGGCTCAGCGGGTGCCTGGTTGGAGAGATAATGGTAATTGACAGTAACTGGAGCACTCTGTCATTTGGACACGAATCCTCGTGTGGATTGAGGAAGAACTTGGAAAGTGGCGCATTCATTCATTTGTTCTCAGTAAGGACGGAATTACAATGGACCATCAATGTGTGACTTTAAAAGGTTGGGTGCTTCAGAGAAACGCCTGGGAGGAAAAGCAGTTAAACAGTCCTCAAACGGACAGACTTTCCCCGTCTCTCATTTTCTGTCTTTTCAGTGGCTTCTCATTAGATGAAAGGTTTGTCAAAGCAATATCGCCCTCGAGTGCACGGGTAGGGCAGAGTGGAAATGCCTGTCAAATCAAAGTTGGGAGATTGGACAGCCATTAATTTACCTCAGGCTGCTCTGTATGCTTCCCTTTGAAGTCCATAAACAACACCCTGGAGTTACACGACTGAAAAATGTCCCAGCGTTCCCCCATTCGCACTAGCTGGTGTATGACATCCTGAGGGGAAGACTGAAGTGATGGAGGCACTCCTTTGATTCCCAAAACTGTTTTTCACTTGCACGCATTCTCTTTCATCAATGACTTTAAAGGAAGTGCAAGCTCAAAACAATGCGCTGGCTCCGTTTGCTTCAGCTGAGATTTGTCTCATGCTTCCTGATGAAAATGGGCACGGAGTCTCCTTTTAGAGATTTTTGTAGCACTTTCCGTGTCCAGTGGGCATTTAAAGTCCCAGTTTGAGCAGATGGCATGTGAATCCATTTGTCGAGTTTTATGTATCTGTGTTTTTGGCAATCTGGATGTTTGTTAGCAAGATGTATGCCGGTCTGGCTGCGATGTGAAGGTCAGGCTCCTGTCTCCATCCAATCTCATTACAGCTTCATCACAAGACTGATTTCAAAGAAATCAAACGTCATGTTCTGTTTGTGGTAGACTGGTTAGAGTACTTTTTTCACAGCAGCAGAGCTGGGTAGATTACTTACAAATTGTAGTCTGTTAATGATTGCAAATTACTAAATTAATTAGACTACTTTTGGATTACATTTTAAAAGGAACAATTAAAAAACGAAAGGAGGTATAATAATTTATTGCTGTTGTGTGAATTTAGGTAATCATTTAATCAATAAAAAAGTAATTGATTATGACTCATTAAGTCTGATTACATGTATTTTAAAATGTAATTTAATCAAATTCTTTGGAATCTGATTATGTACTCCAGCTGTAAACTGCACAACAGTATAACAAACTAGATTTTTACTAGGTGGTGGTTGTTGTATTACCCTACACTGGACAAGACCAGACCCAGTCCAGGACAAAACAAATTCAAACTTACTCTTAATCTTGACCACATTTTTAAAGCTACCTGATCTCACAACAAAAATGTGAAATATGTACCAATAAGTACATATCACTACAGTTTATAACAGAAATGAACAGTAGTGGTGGTGAAACAGTGAGCAATTACAATCGTTTTGTACACAGTTATGATTACAGCCCGATATGTTTCACTTTCCAGATGTAACAAGCTTGCTCGGTAGCTCAGCCAGCATTGGACTTGGAACTGGAATTGGCATTGGACTTGGAATGCGGAATTCTTGGGTAAGCATCCCAAAGGTGAAAAACACGACTCACGATGATAGAGCTGAAAGATGAGAGATCAAAAAACAAGCTACAACAACCTACAATGATAAAAATCCACCCAGTGGTATTTTTTTAGTCTTTAAAAGTATTATCCCCTTTTTAAAATCAGGTCGTTCTCAGCTTCTTGTCGGTGTGATGACACACCAACAGAGGCCGCTCCCACAATAATTGATTGACATGAGCGTCTAGAGGTGGAACACTCTACGAAAATGAACACTAGAGGTGGTAAAACATCGAGCACCTGTAATCATTTTTGTACACAGTTGTGATTACAGCACCATATGTTTCTATTTCCGGCTGTAACAAGCTTGCTCGGTAACTCAGCTGGCACGGAATTGGAATTAGGATGCGCCGTTGCGCTCCAGGTGTCCCGTGTTCGAATCCCGACTCGAGGACCTTTCCCGATCCCGCCCCGCCTATCTCTCTCCCACTTCGCTTCCTGTTACTTCTGATCTTTCCTATCACAATACCGGCAAAAATGCCAAAAAATAAATCCAAATATGAGCAGGATGTGGAATCGCTGGGTACGAATCCTGTGAAAAACATGAATCACAATTAAAGAGCTGAAAGATGAGAGATCGAAAAACATGCTAAAATGGCATGCTTGCGTAATCAGATTACTTTTTTCAAGTAACTAGTAAAGTAACGCATTACTTTTTAATGAAAGTTACTTTTCCAAACAAGTAACGGCAGTTACTTTTTCCCCAATTATTGATTAAAAGCTCTCCTGTGCCTATGTTGAGAGATATCGGGAGTAAGATGGTACTTTAGTTCTAGGATAAATGTGAACATGCATTACTTCATCTCACTCAAAAAAAAAAAAAGATTCAGTTTTCCTCAAAATTAATAAAAACAGTGAATGCAACTCAGAAGATGATGCAAACCTGCAATAATTAAATGTTAAAAATACAAATAGCTTTTATGTATTTAATCCCATTTTATGATCCCGTTGATGATCCAATGCATTCATACTAATAAGCAAAAATTACTCAAAACAAAACTAACATTTTTTCTTTTTAATACTGAAGAGAGTTGAACTTTCTTCTTCTGTGGTCTACTGTACAGACGTGAATTTATTTTTCCTTCAACCTGAGGCTTTTGGTGTGAAAGGCCTTTTACTTTTGCCAAAAATATAACTTTTTATATTAAAAACAAACAAGCAAACCCTGCCCAGATTTAAAAAGCAACGCAAAAGTAATGTAACACATTACTTTCCATAAAAAGTAACTGAGTAACATAATTAGTTACTTTTTTAGGAAGTAACTCAATATTGTAATGCATTACTTTAAAAGTAACTTTCCCCAACACTGCTTGCGATTGCGTTTTTATGTTACATTCACTTTTGTTCATCGGGTATGTTTAGTGCAAATGGTACTGTGGCGGGAGGAGCAAACGACAGACACAGTGGGTGTGGCGTCAGGCCTCGGAGAGGCTTTTATTAAACAGAAAATGAAAGAAGAGTGTCCAAAGGGGGAAATAAAGTGTCCAAATAAAAAGGGGATCTGGTGTCCTCGAGTGCTGGGGTTCCGTGAAGGAGGGGCAGTGTTCGATAGGGAAGGGTCCAGAAAAGGGGCAGAGTCCGGCGGCCGCACGCACTCCCCGCTTCGGTCCGGAGCGCGAGGGGCGGCGGCATCTCTGGCAGCAACGTCCTCCTTCTACCGCTCTACGGCGCTTTTGGGGATTCAACGGCCCGGCAACCTGGCCCGTCAGCCGACTAACGAGTGCGGCGTTCGTCCGGCAGCTCGTCTTCTTGGCGGCGCTGGCTTCCCTCTTCACCCCTTCCTGGACCCGCAAGGACACCAGCGTGCATGCACAGGAGAGAGACCGGTCTCCTGAGGAGAGGCGCGCTCGGCATTTAAACAGCGGCGGTGATGAGGCTTCATTCCATTCAGGTGCTCCTCATCACATGCCGCCAGCCCGAGACGTTTTCGCGCCCCTCCGCTCCCATTCACACCCACTCCCGTCGGGAGCCTGGAGAAGGGCGGCGAATAAGGGACGGGGTGGTGATGATAATTAGGGGGGAGGCAGCCGACTCGCCACAGTACGTTATTTAAAAATGTCACAGAGCATTAGAGTTATAGCGGCACTTAATGGACATTTCAAGTCAGAACTTCGGCGACACATACTAAACCAATGTTACATTAAACGTACTATATGGACGTTTACACAGGTATGTTTTCGTCATGAGATCAGGTTGTTTTATTGCTCCAACAGTTTGGACCTTGTTTTTTATCGACCCAACAACAATGCTTCCTTTAGCAAGAAACACTAATTAGCACACACCAATTAGCAAATGTGCAAATTCATTCATCTTGCCACTAACTGTTGGCAAACACACAGAGCTCAGAGCATCCAAGCAGATTAGATTCACTGCGATTGAGTAAGGTGCACTCGCTTTGCGCTGTTTGTCTTATGTGCATTGACACTGTTATTTCACAGCGTTTTTGAAAAAGCATTTCACCTTATGTTAGCGATCTAAACCTCACCGTGAGTTAAAGAGTGCTGATCTGCGAACAGAAGCGCAAGCTCAAAAGCGTTCTTGTGAGCCACTTAGTCACAGCAGGACTCCATAATCATTAGTCATGGTGAATCCAACAAGGCAATTGTTTATAGAGCAACAGAAGAACGACACTTAGCTAAGAGGCAGCTCTTTGCGCGTTCCAATTACCTCGCAGCTAGAACAGCTCTTGGTACAAGCTCCAAACGAGAGAGCCTCAGAAGAACTAGATGAGTTGTGAAAGTGGCTGTCGGGCCTGTAAGGGCATCTAGGCAATGATTAACAAGCACGTCACCACCTGAAGTCAACGCATTTCATTGCAGGAAGCAACTGACTAACTCTACAAGACCACCCCCCCACTTGTCTGAAGAGGAAAACATGTCACTTGCCTTGACCGGAACACTTCACCAAAGAGCACCAGAATAATTCACCTTGGATCCCAAAGCACATTGCGGTCGACAACGAGATATTTACCTATTCAACCTTAGCCGCTGTCGCACACAATAAACGCCCCTCTGGGGAAATAACATTGAATGCGCATCTACACTCCATTCTTCTTGCGACAGCCTTGACAGATCAAATAGAAGGGCAGATCTTTCACTCTTACAAAGTTAGCATCCAAAACACTTTCCAAGAACAACTTGCAGGCGGAATATCAATGGAGTTTTTTGTTGTTTGTGATTCCAACCTTAGTTCAAATCCTTTGGGTCAGCCTACCGTATTCTCCCCGTATTTTGATGGACAGCGCGTTTGGTGCAAGCCAATTTGTGTTTGAGTAGAAGTTGATGTTTTGTCATATAAAGTTACTTTTCTAGCCCAGTGTGGCCTTGTTGCTAGAACTGCCGTGGACCCAGGATCACACAAATTAGCTTCTGTGGCACCTCGTGGGAAATCCCAGACTGCCTCTACCTCAGACTGATTGATACCTGATGGCTAAATTGGGTTGTCTGTCAAGTTGATTTCCACAATTACTCTCAGGTCTCAGGATACAAAAAGCATACGGTATGTTGCTGAATGTTTAAAGTATTTTTCTGGGGAAGTTGATGAAAACTCTCTCAAACTGTTCCAGAAGGTCTATTCAGGAATGCCATCTGCCTAATTGCAGCAATTAGCTGGATACCACATTGCTTTAAATACACCTGATGTCACTATGTGCCCTTGTTTAAACTGTAAGAAAAAGTTGTAGTTGAAGTGTTAATGTGTAATTATTAGTGCTACTTGCTAAGACAGGACTTGAACAAATGCTTCAGAGCATTAATTGTGACTTAGACATGAATGAATCTTCAAATCATGTTGATTGTTTAAAACAGGTGTGCTATTATAGTTGTGTTAATGGCTATTACTGCATGTATCTGAACAGATTTGAAAACTATAATTGCCAAAAAATATCACTTGCCAACTTGGTTTCAAAGAAAATCTGGGCTTCATACACTGAGCAGCCAAGGATGACACACTACCAAAGAAGTGCATAGTTGTTGTTGAAAATTTGGCTAAGCACATTTGGATGCAGACTTGGATGAGTAGACATAGTCAGTATGGCCTGAACAGATAACAAGTTAAAGGTAAGAGGCTTTAACTCTTTTAAATAAGGTGTCAGACACAACATTAAACATTTGTAATTTTCCAACTGTAGGGTTTATTGTAAGTGGCACTCACCAAATTTTTAATTTTCGTATCTGTTTTAGATGAAACGGAACACACTTTTAGTTGCCATCACTTTGAAAGTGTCACAAAATGAAGAAGTATCTTAATTAGGGATGCAAAACATTATTTGAACGTTATCGGAACCAGTTGATAATGGCTTAAAATGTCAACATAAAAACATTTATGCTGATATGTCTTGCCGATAACACTAATAACCCACATGTGCCTAGGGTGTGTAGACATTCTTGAACCAAACTTATGATCTTTTTGAACATTTAATCTGAGAATGCCAAGTACAAAATGCCGTTTTGCGGTGTGCGATAGAGTTAACAGTCACTAGCTGCGTTTCCATTACCCCTTAAATTGTGCAAATTGAAATTGCGAATTGAAAATATGCGTAATGGAAACGCGTCAATTGCGCAAAAACTCCCATACTGTATATTGCAAAAAAGTTTTTACGCTCACATGAGGTGGTTTTTCAGGCAATTCGAAAAAAGGAATATTTCGCAAAACAGCCGTGGAAACGTTTTTTTTTTTTTTTTTTTTTTTCACATTTACAGGTCACATTCGATTAAATATACAAAAACTTGTTTGTTAGAATTAAATAAACAATAATGAAGTTCTTTTGTAATGAGAAATATTGAAAGTTTTGAAAGTAAGTCCAAATCAACTATAAATCAATAACTGCATTTTTTTATACCACAATGCTTACGTGATCTTTTCTTTAGACTGTGACAGCAATGACTTGAGACTTGGACTTGAACCCTGTGACTCGGCAAGTCTTTATGGCCTACCTTTCTGTTCCTACCATTCTGATCAATATAGGATGGTTACTGAAGTCTATGATCACTGGTATGACTAGCACAGCTTTTGGCACTGAGCCAGAGAGGGACTCGCTAAGTGAGCGCATTGTTTTCATCCACATAATGTTTAGGATATTTAATGTTTTAAACATTTAAATTACACATAATTACTTTAAATCACTTATAATTATAGTAATCAGAAGAAACGCTGATGTATATTAAAACAGCAGTAGCCTAACAATAGACTAAAACTTTCAAACATAATTTGATTATTTTTCACATCAAACACTTGTATGTAGCCTATATATAAATTTCACTCTATTCTTCCAGTTTACCATTTGATGAATTCACATGTTGTTAATCGCACAGGCTCTACTAAATGGTAGCGCATACATAGCCCCTAAACTATCAACTGTGATCATTATGAACTTGTTTAAAACACAAAATACATTTACTTGCATATAAAATAAATTTGAACAAATTTGAATAAGTTGTTGTCAATAATTTGTTGAAGGAATAGCCTATATAAGAACCTAAAATAATATAGAGCTACAACAAAACTTATCACCCAGCCCGTCTTTTAACCCATTCACTGATGGTTTCTTATTTTTATTTAACATTTGTTTACATAATAACTATTATTATATATTTACTTTTCTGCTTCGTTTTATGTATCTCTTTGCCAGTAATTAACATTCTAGTAACTGGTATGTTTCTGGTACGTATCAAGTACCATAAATGTTTTGTAAATAATACCCATCAATCATGTCAGTAAAGCTATGTGTATTTCAGTAGGTGGTGATAAATGAACGTCTGTATGCTGTTAGAGCAAGTTATTAAATATTTGACTTGGATTGATTTATTAAAATCACTAAATCATTAACAAATGAAACAGTGGACTTAAAATAAATTATTCATTCAATCAGGCCTATATTTGTTCACAAACAAAGATTAATTCATCAAGGAAACACCACTAATTATTATATCTTTAGAATTATTCTTACTATAGACTATTAATGACTTTAAATTCGAGACTTACTTGTGACTTGCAAAACAATGACTTGGTCCCACCTCTGGAAATAAGTATTTGCTCCCTTATCAATCAGCAAGATTTCTGGCTCTCAGGTGTCTTTTATACAGGTAACATCCTGAGATTAGAAGCACTCTCTTAAAGGAAGTGCTCCTAATCTCAGTTTGTTACCTGTATAAAAGACACCTGGGAACCAGAAGCAATCAATCAATCAGATTCCAAACTCTCCACCATGGCCAAGACCAAAGAGCTGTCAAAGGATGTCAGGGACAAGATTGTAGACCTACACAAGGCTGGAATGGGCTACAAGACCATCGCCAAGCAGCTTGGTGAGAAGATGACAACAGTTGGTGCGATTATTCGCAAATGGAAGAAACACAAAATAACTGTCAATCTCCCTCGGTCTGGGGCTCCATGCAAGATCTCAACTTGTGGAATTTCAATGATCATGAAAACGGTGAGGAATCAGCCCAGAACTACACAATCTCAAGGCAGCTGGGACCATAGTCACCAAGAAAACAATTGGTAACACACTACAGTAAAGGACTGAAATCTGAGAATATGACTTTGCCCCAGTCCTCAGCAGTCCATTCGCCATACTTTCTGCAGAAGATCAATCTGTCCCTGATGTTTTTTTTTTGGAGAGAAGAGGCTTCTTTGCTACCCTTCTTGACACCAGGCCATCTTCCAAAAGTCTTCGCCTCACTGTGCGTGCAGATGCGCTCACACCTGCCTGCTGCCATTCCTGAGCAACCTCTGCACTGGTGGCACTCCGATCCCGCAGCTGAATCCTCTTTAGGAGACGATCCTGGCGCTTGCTGGACTTTCTTGGACGCCCTGAAGCCTTCTTAACAATGCAGTGGAAAGTTTTTTCGGGATTAAGTTCATTTTCATGACAAAGAAGGACTATGCAATTCTTCTGATCACTCTTCATAACATTCTGGAGTATGTGTATCTGTATGTGTGTGTCTTTATATATACATAGGAAATATGCATAACACACACACACACACACACACACACACACACACACACACACACACACACACACACACACACACACACACACACACACACACATTACATAAAGAAAAACTTTTATTTTTGAAGCGATTAATAGCAATTAAAAGATTTCAATGTACTCTCATTATAAAAGAACTTCATTATTGTTTATTTAATTCTAGTAAGTATGTTTTTGTTAAAAACTAACCAAAAGTAATTTGTTTTTCATATCTGCAGAAGAGAAACATATTCCTATCGGCATCAGCTATCAGCTGAAGTGAGTTGAAAAATATGGGCTGAAATCCAATTTTGTGCATCCCTAATCTTAATATAATTGAAATGTTGCCACAGGCATATTTTTCCTGTGAGAACGAGGTGGTATTTCTGCTGTTTTTAAATAAGTATAAATGCATATGCAAGTTATATAACCTAGTTGATGAGGAATTTATTAGGAAATGATTATGAAAGTTGAAAAGGAAAATACAAAGAGTAAGTGAATCAGGCTTTGTTGCATAGGCCAAATGAATGTACATTAGAAAGTAAATTTAAATGGACATTGTAGTCCATTTTATGCAATACAAAAAGGCATTACTGCAAAGATAACATTTTCCCCTCTAACTCACGCTGACTTTCAGTTAATGACATGTTGCATTATATGGGCTGCTCATATTTGGCTAGCAGATGTTTTTGCTGAAAGGCTACAGAATAAAATGAACAGAATGAGACTGTAATTCCACACATAATCAATCTTCATTTTATGTATCTTAAATCAAACGATGTGACATTATTAAACCCAGAAAACATTAGCACCATCATGCACGGCGATTTAATCTTCATAACAGAGAAGTTATTGGACATAGAGCCCTCATTTGGCCAAAGATAAAAGAGGATCCGTTCAACTCTCCACATATTCATCATCTAACTTTAAAGGTTAGTCGAGGTCTATAATGTCACACATCTGTCACCATTAAATACGCCTAAATCCGTCACATTAGCATTGTTCCTGAGGTGGACGTAGTGGAAAACATTTTTCCCCCTCTCCAGGCAGAGAGGATATTAAAAACTAAACAGGTTGAAAGAACCGCAGAAGATCACAATGCATCATATAGACAGAATGCGGCCTGCAGTGATTACGGTTCATTTTACCCCAGCTTTAAGATTGTTTCCCATCATGCAACGGAAAATGTGGATGCATTAATGCACTCCTACAGTCCTACAGTGACAAACATATGCTCCACAGCGTAGATAATGAACCCACACAACAGGCTTGTTTATTAATGCCTAGCTACGTCTAAGCGAAATATCAGCATTAATCTGACGTTTTTTCCACGGTTATTCACGGTTTCACTTACATTATATTGATTACTTAGTAATATGAATGCTGACAGGACATCTAATTTTAAAGCCATGGCCTAATGGGACCACTCATGTATATACAATGTATTTTCAACAAGCAAACCGAATATGAAATTTAATCTGTCCTGTATAGCTCCTGGGTGTTATTAAACTAACCTTCTCGGTGTAATTGTAACCCCCGCGGACCTTTTGTAAAGCATGAATTCAAAGCTCTTTTCAGCTGCGTAAGCTCTGATTAAAAACCAGCACCTAATAGAATTTTTTTCCCCGTTTTTCTTCTGTCGGTTCAATCGAGCGCATCATGACAGAGCAGCTATTAAAGAACATGTGAAGCCAAGATTTTGTAATAGTTTTGAAGGAAAAGTTTAACTGAATTTTATCAGTGGAAGAGAAAAACAGAAATTTTGAAGAATGTTGAAACCACTCTTTTCCATACAATGAATGTAGATGCCGTTGAGCTTTATGAATGACAACTAAGCACCACAGAAGTGCAATAATAGTAGTCTGTATGGCTCCTAAAGGAATATAATTACTGTAAGTGTGACCTGAATATAATGCTTTTGGAACTGAAAACGTAATTGTGTGTTAATTAGAATTAAACGAAAAAGTATTGTACTTTAAATTTATAATAAATTCAATTAACTGAACTACAGAGTGCTTTTTTTGATCCACTTAAGCAGGATTTACAGTGAGTTCATCTTTATATGTAATTTCAAAATTGTTTCTATTGTCTTTAAAATACAATTAAGTATATACACAGTATATACAGCAATATACACATCCTACATTTCCAGGTCACAGCTTAGTCCTATTTAAAGTTTAAACTTTGAGGATATTTTATGAATTAACTGTGTTCAGCCACTGCAAGAGAAATTGGTCATTCAATATCTATGATTTCTCAAATATTGCAGATTTACAATGACATAAATTCATTCAAGTCCCCCAAAAAGACTTGTTGTCCACTTAAGACAAATGCACGAGAAGTAAGGAATAATTGACGAAGGGCCAAATTCAACAAACCGAAGTTAATTATTCCGCTTATACTACAGTTACCACACCTCAAGATATCGATCAGTTGATATATTTCAAGACATGTGTCCGTTTTTTCTACTTAAAATGCTATTGTGATTAGGGTTACGCAGCTCATCCAATGCTATTGTTACTATTTCCAAAACGTCATTTTAGACCTAGCAACGACATTTGAGCGTTTGATAGCAAACTAATACAGTTAATAATGAAGTTTAGACAGACCGACAGACAAGCAGACGGACGGCAAGAGAAAGGGAGAGAGATATTAAGCTTGTGAATTACCTCTTTGAGTCTGTGCATCTCTCAAAAGTGATCGACAGCAGTGTCTCTACTAATAGTGAAACTTTAAGTTCATTTTCTTCAAGATCACGCCATTGTTACCTCACGTGTGAGAACTGTCATGTAGTTTTTAAGTTGTTAATTGTCAGAGCAGCGCTAACAACATTAGCGCATATGCTAATGTGTGTGCAAACTATATGTGTGTGTCTGTGAGGGAGAGAAAGTGGGAGAAATAGAGTATGTGCTTTCCGTACATAATAAAATGTAATTTTGTGGCAAAAACACAGGTCATTTTTATCCTGTTGTTTACTGTGTTTATTTGTCAGGCCAGTGTTGTCATGATCTCATGACGAAAACGTACCTGTGGGAACTTTTTCGCAAGACGTCACTGCAGTTGTCAAAAAAAAAAAAAAAAGAACACTAGGTGATAAAACAGCGAGCACTTGTCATTGTTTTTTTATATGTTTCGCTTTCTGGATGAAACAAGCTTGTTCAGTAGCTCAGCTGGCATGGAATTGGACTTAGGATGCGGAATCCTTGGGTACAAATCCTGTGAAAAACATGACTCATGATGAAAGTCCTGAAAGATTGAAAAACAAGCTAAAACATCATGATTAGGTTTTTATGACAAATTCGCTTTTGTTAATACCATCGGGTAGATTAAGGTGTAGTGCAGATGGTATGTTATTTTAAAACGTCACAGAGCATTAGAGTTTTAGCTCCACTCAATGGATGTTTCAAGACAGAACTGCGGTGACACAGACTGTACAAAACCAACGTCACAAACACAACACATGTTCAAACATGTAAAAGTTAGTTTTACATCCGATGACCCCTTTAAATGAACTAAAAACTGCTCATTCAATAGAATTATGCACACTTCTTTTTCACAAATGTACATGCTATTTTAATGTAGTACATTCTAGCCGACCTATTTCTTTAAATACAACACAATGTTTTCATAAAAACAGAGGTATGATAATTGATTCGCATGACCCTAAAATATAAAGAAAGTAAATGAGATTTTGATTTCAGGTCCGTGAATGCATCTTGGTTTAATTACTTGTCATACTGGGAAATTTCTCTATTGTATTTTGAGAGATTAATTAAGTTCCATTCAAGCAGAAGGTCCTTCAGTTATAAATCAGGTAATAATTACCTCTGAGGTTACGGAGAATCTTTTTTTCCAACACGTGAAGGTGGCAGCAACCACAAAAGAGAAAAGGTAAACAAGAAATCCATCAGGCATGTTGTACTTCTTTTTCCAGAATTAAGATGCTACAAGACATAAAAGATTAATGACTGGCAGCGGAGGGGCTTCTGTTCTCTGAAAACAGGCCACAAATTCCCAAATGCAAGTCAACCAAGTGAAAATCCTTTTCAAAGTCTCCCTCTTTGGGTACAAGAAGCTTAAATCATTTTCTTTGAACTTGAAAGGAACCACATAAGGTTTCCGCACAACATTCAACAGCGTTTTACTGTTGATTTGATCACTGACAGACTTCGCTATTAAAATCACCATTAACATTCTCATTCATCTCAATAACATTTGCTCAGAAGAACTGTTATAAAAATAAATTAAAATACAACTTTACAACTTTAAGAGTCCTCATCATTAAAATTATATAAAATGGCTGACCGATGCACAACAAAACCAAGAAATCATATTAAGAAAATAGTTTTTACTTATGTTAAATGTCAATAATATGCATTGTCTTTTGCAGCTCTTAGGTGCATTTTAAAGAGAATCAAGACGCCACGGGCTAGACACAAGCGTGATGCATCTGGTAGAAAAGCAGATAGCTGAGAGAATATTAAAAGAGTGGAACAAACAAGCTTATAGCTTCATACTGGCATAATAAGATGCTCGGGAAACTAGGAAAGGGGATCAGCTGTCCATGACATTTGCTCGGTCTTTCCAGCTGTGCATTCATCTGGAAAGTACATTTTACCAGGGCGACCTTATGAAGTCTGGAGTATTTCTTTTATATGGTGTGATTTATCTATATTACGGCATATTTTTGCTCTCGAAATTTAATTTTCTCAGTGATTCATAATGAAGCAGCGACAGAGTAAAGTAGTACTTTAAAATGTAAAATGCTAGTTGCATGGTGTTTAGGTATCACACCTAACGAGGGAGGAATAATTTTAAATAAATGCAAATTAGCATCAAAATCCAGTGTTATACTTCAAAGAGAAGCTTGCAAAGCTCACAACAATATTAGATGCAGAATGTCAACTTTCATTGTTTTTGATTGATGTAACATCAGGTTTGATCATCATTCTCGGCTCTTTTTCTCCAAGGAGCTGTATTAATCATTAACCAGGTACCTGATGAGAATCACTGGTGTTCATTTTTAACAGCAAATTTGCCACATAGTTAAAGCATTTTCTTCATAATTCTTCAGCGATAATTACTCACGCCTAATTAGAGGTACCGTTAATCAAAATGCCCAAATTATGAATATTTTCTCCCACAAAGCACAGAATTTATGAAGTATGCATAATCATTAAGCATTTATTACAGGCCAAGAGTAAATTAGTTATTCTAATTAGAAAATGCATCGGGCTCATTAGAGATATACGATGTCGAGGAGTTTCCAAGAAACCAAAATCTAGAGTCATACATCCAACCGAAGAGGTCAACAGTAATTATATTTGTTAATATTGTGATGAATTACAAATCAGTTTGTAGCTCTGTTCCCAAACCTAGTGAGCTGCAAAAAACATATTTAAAACAGTCTGTTAGCCACGGATTTGGTCATTTGTCTTTGTGATAACACCTCATCGTTCACTTAAATAGTCAGCCGCTGTTGGTGGTCTGGATGTTTACAGTTTTAGCTGGTCGATCAGTCAGTGACCTGCTAGAAACCAGATAAAACAAATGACCATTTTCCGAAAGCGACCAGTTTAAGATATTCCAGCAGAGATTTTGATTACACTTTATGTCAACAGTCCACTTTAGACTATATTCTACTAACTATAATATAAATCTACTAACAGTCTATATTAATAGACTGTTAAGATAAGGTTAGTTTAAGTACAATAAGTTGACATACTTGCAAAGTTACTTAAAATAAGTAGAAATTTTGTTGGGGATCATACAAATAATGTGTTAACTAGGGCTGGGTAAAAAAAATATAGATTTCTTGATTTGAATTCTCATTTTTATGAAACAATATTGATTCTTAAATCCTGTGTATCCTGTAAAAATCCTGTAAATTAGTCTAGCCTGTTTTCAGTTTATGAAATCCATATCCTTGTGAACAATATGTCACATTAGCTGAGTATATTTGGTGACCATAAACTTGTTAGTCAGCTAGAAAAATGAATGCTAGAGAGGAGCTTTTTGCTAAATATATGCACCTTATAACATATTCATTGTAATGTTTACTGTTCTTCAATATTTAACTTATGTTTGAATAAATCCGTCAAGTTTTTATGACAGCCACAGAAAATTAAAAAGAAAAAGTAGAAATAAAATTATGCATTTTTAAGTAAAAGTTAACTTTAATATTATAAAAACTTGATTAAGTGTAACTTAAGTATTTTCATACAAATCATTTTAACCTTCAAAATTATAGTAATGTGGCACCAACTGATCATGTATATTTTACAGCATTAGTTGAAAGATTTATTTTCTTTGAGGAAATTTGTCATTTACTGTATCTGATATATATGGGCCATTCTAGAGAACTGGTGCAAACCACAACCAAAAAACACATTTAAAAGCATTTAAGTATTTTAGATCTTTTTATTATCTATTGAAACCCACAATAATATTTAAAATATCAGTAAGCTTAACATACAGTTGTGTGAAAAAGTGTTGGCCCCCTTCCTGATTTTAAATTTTTTTGCATGTTAGTCACGCTTTAATGTTTCAGATTATCAAACCAATTTAAATATTAATCAAAGATAACACAAGTAAACACAACATGCAGTTTTTAAATGAAGGGTTTTTTTTTATGAAGGGAAAAAATCCAAACCCACATGGCCCTGTGTGAAAAAGTGTTTACCAGGAGTGGCAGGCCGACCAAAATTACCCCAAGAGCGCAGCAACGACTCATCTAAGAGGTCACAAAATACCCCACAACAACATCTAAAGAACTGCAGGCCTCTCTTGCCTCAGTTAAAGTCAGTGTTCATGACTCCACCATAATAAAGAGACTGGACAAAAATGGCCTGCATGGCAGAGTTCCAAGACGAAAACCGCTGCTGAGCAAAAAGAACATAAAGGCTCGTCTCAGTTTTGTCAGGAAACATCTTGATGATCCCCAAGACTTTTGGGAAAATACTCTGTGGACTGACGAGACAAAAGTTGAACTTTTTAGAAGGTGTGTGTCCCATTACATCTGGTGCAAAAGTAACACAGCATTTCAGAAAAAGAACATCATACCAACAGTAAAATATGGTGGTGGTAGTGTGATGGTCTGGGGCTGTTTTGCTGCTTCTGGACCTGGAAGATTTGCTGTGATAAATGAAACCATGGATTCTGCTGTCTACCAAAAAATCCTGAAGGACAATGTCCGGCCATCTGTTCATGACCTTGGGTTCTGCAGCAGGACAATGATCCAAAGCACACCAGCAAATCCACCTCTGAATGGCTGAAGAAAAACAAAATGAAGACTTTGGAGTGGCCTAGTCAAAGTCCTGACCTGAATCCTATTGAGATGCTGTGCCATGACCTTAAAAAGGTGGTTCATGATCGAAAACCCTCCAATGTGGCTGAATTACAACAATTCTGCCAAGATGATTGGGCCGAAATTCCTGCACAGCGCTGTAACAGACTCATTGCAAGTTATCGCAAACGCTTGATTGCAGTTGTTGCTGCTAAGGGTGGCCCAACCAGTTATTAAGTTTAGGGGGCAAACACTTTTTCACACAGGGCCATGTGGGTTTGGATTTTGTTTTCAAAAAATTGAATCTCAATCAAAATTGAATCTAATCGCAAGTTTGTGAAGTGTAATCGAACTGAATTGTGAATTTTCTGTCAAAACCCAGCCATGGTGTTAACATGTATTAAGCCGAGAGTCCGCTAATACTTGCACTACAAACCAGTGTGTTCAAAATTAAGATTAAAATGTAATAAGATTAAATTAACACATTAAAATAATATAAATTTGCAATTTCAATCAATTTGCAATATCAAGCAGCAAGTTTTGTACAGCTAAAAATATGGAGCGGAAGCCAAACCCATACATTTTATAAATGGTTGCACCCACTCTTACAGGAAGAAAAAGGTGAATAAAAGACTATAAAAATGCATTGTTTTTGAGATTTCTATCATATATTCTCAAGCTTTGGCTCAGTGACTGTTCAAATATTCAGTATTTATTTTTGACTGCATTCAGTTAGGATAAAATGGTTGAGGGGGGAAAAGATGTGAAGGAAAGGTGTTATGGAGTTCCACTTGTGTGTTTCGACAACAACAAAATGTGCTTTCTTATTGGAGGGCTTCGACAAGCCTTTTATATCTAAGGGAACTCTGCAGCTGAAGGTTAAATCCTTGTTTGAGGATATGTCAATGGCCACAAGAGCAGGATATTGTTTCTGTCTCCAGCATTACTTGTTCCGTGATACAGGCTGCATATCTTATATTCGCTCACCTGCTTCACTGATAGGGTTTCAGCCTTAGCTCAGACAAACCGAACAATTTCCACTCGGCCGGCGGAGTTGGAAAGGTTTCTTTTTTTACTGTGATTGTGTATGTGGCTGTCAGTAGGGATGGCTGGGATGTTTTTGCTTTTGTAAACAGCAGATGTTGGCTATGAATTATGTTGAGGTAAATGACCCACGAGGAGGAGAACATTTCTCGCCCTGTTTGCTGCGGGGCGAGACTGGACACTGGACAGACTGATTAGATTTTGAGGGATGGGATGCAGAAGCGCAGCTTGATGAGTTTTGTTTTGAAGATCTGGGTGAATCTGGGTTGCCAAGTTATGGCCTCTGGTTTTCACACAAAAAGTGTTCGTTTTTAACATTGATCTCCAAGGAGATTAAGAATGCAAAGCATAACATAAGTAAATCATGTTGCTGTTCAGCTTCGATCCACAACCAGCTAAAAATATTTATTACAGGCCATGCAGTTATATTTTGCATTATCTTTTTATATGAAATATGCTGTGAGTCAATGGCGTGATACTCATTTATTTTTCAAATACACATTCAAAATACAACACACGTCTTCTATGCTGAACATGATTTTAATTTAGAATTTAAATACTTTTTTTTTCTCTAATACTAGTTCTTTGATTTCCGTGATGCATGGAATCCAGTCATAAAAGCGTAATTTGCTACATTTTGGATGAATAAATCAAAAGTAGGTCAGTACATTTAAATCAGTGAATAGTGACTAGTGAATATTAAGCTGCAAAAATACTATTTAAATATGAATCTTGTATGTTTTCTGTGTCTCTACAATAATGAATGCCGCAGACGTGCAGTTTCGTTTACTACACACATACTGAAGCATCCATGATGCTCGTGTGTTTTCAGCCTTTGTCTCCTCAATACGAGTACTTTAATATAAACATAGCCTCTAGAACTGTCATTTAATGAGCATTTTACAGTTTCTTTTGAGTAAAAAAATCACTGTCATATCACATACAAATAGTAACTTAAAGATATTCACGGAAACCCTTCAAAAATAACGGTTCATTTTAACTTGAAGAAACTGTGACATATATTGCTTAATGTAATGGATAGTACTACTACTACTAATAAAACTGTTATTAAAACATTACTTTTAAGGAATAATTACCAGAAAAAAATACAATTTATTTAAGTCAGAATGCAAGTAATAAAGTCAGAATTCTGAGATATAAACTCGCAATTCTGAGAAAGGAAGTCAGAATTGAATGATATAAATTCACAATTGCGAGTTATGAAGTCAAAATTGTGAGATAAACTCCCAATTCTGAGAAAAAAGTCACAATTGGGTGATGTCTTTTTTCTTCTTCTCAGAACTGTACTTTATAACTTGGCAAATTGCGAGTTTATATCTCACAATTCTGAGAAAAAAGTCAGAATTGCAAGATACATCGTCATATCACATACAAATAGTAACTTAAAGATATTCACGGAAACCCATCAAAATAACTGTTCGGTTTAACTTGAAGAAACTGTGACAGAAATAAATTGTTTAATGTAATGATAGAACTACTACTACTAATAATAATAAATTTGTACTACTACTACTACTACTACTACTACTACTACTACTACTACTACTACTACTTATTAAACCATTATTTTTAAGGAATAATTACCAGAAAAAAAAGACAAATTATTTACCAGAAACATGTAAATACACAACACAGTATTTCTGTATTTGATTATCGAAATGTAATGAAACCATTCAAATGGAATCCAGAAAATGAATGGAAAACACATAAATAAAAATGTTTGGGGGAAAAAAACTGATTTCATAGGGCCTTAAAAATTTAATTTTTGTTGAACTTTTTATACATTTCTGTTAAATTGTGTAAGTTTCATGATTTTAATGAATTATACATACTTGTTGGTTGTTGTGTTTTTAAAATGTAACTATTAAAACAGAAAATGGAATCCAGAAAAAATTCAAATGGAAAAACAGAATTTTGGAGAAAAAATAAAACAGATTTCATAGTGCCCTACAAAAGGATGACATTCTTGAAAAGAAAACTTTGCGCCATTTATTTTATTATTATTTTTTTATTATTTTTTAGAAAAAAAGTGCAGCATTTGTTAAAATAGCCATGTGGCATCATTTGGTGCAACCAACATGAAGAAAATACAACAAAACAGGAAATTATAATCATAGAGAGGAAATCTAAAGAGCCTTATGACTGAGCCAATGTCACAAGTTTCTTAAAATTTGAGCTAATTTTACTTTTTTATGACATGGCAAGATTATAAAATGTCATGTGGTACAACCATCTATAACCTAAAGATATTTATGAATGTATAATTAGAACAGTTGACTAATTTGACTTTTTTATGACATGACAAGATTATAAAATGTCATGTGGTACAGCCATCTATAACCTAAAGATATTTATGAATGTATAATTAGAACAGTTGACTAATTTGACTTTTTTATGACATGACAAGATTATAAAATGTCATGTGGTACAACCATCTATAACCTAAAGATATTTATGAATGTATAAATAGAACAGTTGACTAATTTGACTTTTTTATGACATGACAAGATTATAAAATGTCATGTGGTACAACCATCTATAACCTAAAGATATTTATGAATGTTTAATTAGAACAGTTGACTAATTTGACTTTTTATGACATGGCAAGATTATAAAATGTCATGTGGTACAACCATCTATAACCTAAAGATATTTATGAATGTATAATTAGAACAGTTGACTAATTTGACTTTTTTATGACATGACAAGATTATAAAATGTCATGTGGTACAACCATCTATAACCTAATGATATTTATGATTGTTTAATTTGAACAGTTGACTAAAATGAGTTAAATGGGGTACACTCACATGTATTCAAGGTGTAATTTTTTTATTGCGTTTAACTTGATAGTTACTATGGAAGCCCATTTCTGCCACTGAATAAAAAAAAAAAAAAGTTTATTGTGACTTGTTATCTCACAATTCTAACTTTTTTTCTCAGAATTGTGATACAAACTCATAATTCTGACTTTTTTCCTCACAATTGCGAGTTATAAAGTCACAATGGCATGATATAAACCCACAATTGCATGATATAAACTCACAATTGCAAGTTATAAAGTCAGAATTCTGAGATATAAACTCACAACTCTGAGAAATGAAGTCAAAATTGAATGATATAAACTCACAATTGCGAGTTATAAAGTCAGAATTGCAAGAAATAAACTCGCAATTCTGAGAAATGAAGTCACAATTGTAAGATATAAACTCACAATTCTGAGAAATGAAGTCAGAATTGAATGATATAAACTCACAATTGCGAGTTATAAAGTCAGAATTGCAAGATATAAACTCACAATTCTGAGAAATAAAGTCAGAATTCTGAGATATAAACTAGCAATTCTACGAACATGTCTTTTTCTTCTCCTCAGAACTGTACTTTATAACTAACTTAGTTATATAGCTTCTGCTTTTTTCTTCTGAGTTGATTAAAAAAGCTGTTCCCAATGAATCAGGGTAATTAGGATGCTTTAGAACAGCTTGGACTATTTGGAATGGTTTAGAACTTTGGATTTTCCCATAGACTGTGACAGTTTGCAAAGGGTATAAATAATTTTGGACATGCCACTTTTTGTTCAAATGTAAATAAAAGCTGAGAAATATTTTGCAATGATGCCTCTTGTACACCGTCTTATTATCTTTTGGGAGAAGCCTGTGTCATTTCCAGTCAAAAAAGACCTTGCTGGTTGAATAAAAGTAACTTTAAGTCAGAATTTGCCAGGGGTATGAATAATTTCGGGCTTGACTCTATGTACAATATAGTATTATAATTTAGCATGTATCTAATGACCAGCCAAATGGCAAGAATCTCCTAAGCTAACCCTTTTACACACAAGCACACACACAGGCAAAGAAAGATCTTGGAAGGGATATTCAAATAAAACGACATCATATTAACCTTTTGACTAGTAGTTGCTCTAAAGACAGCCCTGTTGGGAGAACGGCTCGGGATTTCAAAGCGAAATGAACTACGACATGTTGAACATTTGGCGGATGGGTCCCTACGGCACTACAAGGCTATTCCAGAATAGATCTCAATTAGCTGCTTGGTTGCTTTTTTTCATGTGTCATTATCTGAGTCTATTATACTTGAAAATGAAACAGTGAGGCCGAGGGGAAGAGAGGAAGATGAGACAAATGTAGAGGTGGAGCGGCAAATAACACATGCCCAAAAGCGGCGTATGGAAATCAGCACAGCAATACCTGAAACATCAAGGCAGAATGTTAGAAGTGAGAATTACTCAACCATAAACAGACTACCTTACGCACACAATTAACAAAACCCTTATGCATTCACATGCACATAATAAAATGAATTCTTCCTTAAAGCTAAAAAGCAGAGCAGCAGATATTGCGAGAACATGGTACTACAAAAAGCCCTTAAATGAAACAAATCTAAACCAGGACTCAAACTATAGCATGGAGAAACCACGACTTCAAGTACACTAGTTTATGCTCAGCAAGGCTGCATTTATTTATCAAAAAATGCACTAGACCAATTTGGTGTTTGCAAACAGTGATGTTTTTTGTAAGAGGAGTACGGTGGCCGAGAGAGGCCAACGCGCTGCAAACAAGAAAACACATGCAAACAGAAAAAACGACAACAAATTAAGAAAACATCTTCATCAGTTTGACAACACAGGCGCTGCAAATCCTCGCAACGCAAACACAAATACGGAAACGTGCTGCAAATTCTCACAACACAACCAAACTCAGAAACGCGCTGCGAACACACAAACGCGCTGCATATAGCACGGTCCACAACGGAAATGTTTCAGGGGGACCTCAAAAAGTGACGAACCCATATGGGACCTGATTATTTTTTCAGTGGCTGTTGGTCAGAGCAGAGGTGTTATCGGTGAACTATCACCTTTTAGTGATAGTATAGTATCACTTAAAGGTGATAGTGATATAAATAATCAGGTAATATAGTGATATAAATAATCAGGTCCCAGATGAATTCGTCACTTTTTGAGGTCCCCCTGAAACATTTCCGTTGTGGACCGTGCTATGTGCAGCGCGTTTGTTAGTTTGCAGCGCCCTCGTGTGTTCGCAGCGCGTTTCTGAGTTTGGTTGTGTTGTGAGAATTTGCAGCGCGTTTCCGTATTTGTGTTTGCGTTGGGAGGATTTGCAGCGCCTGTGTTGTCAAACTGATGAAGATGTTTTCTTAATTTGTTGTCGTTTTTTTCTGTTTGCATGTGTTTTCTTGTTTGCAGCGCGTTGGCCTTTCTCGGCCACCGTAGAGGAGCCTATCTGGTGGCAGAAAATTACAGTTTTTGAGTTTATATTTCAAAATTTCAAAATTGAGATTATATCTCACAATTCTGATAAGAAAACTAAACACATTATTCCTTTTTTTCCCTTCGGCTCAGAATGATGAGTTTATACCTCACACTACAGGCTTTTTTTTACTAAGAATTGACAAACTCACATTTGTTGAGTTAACCCTTATGGACATTTTTGTCCATTTCAGTTTTGTTTTTTGTTATAAGTGTTCCGGTGTTAATGCCATCTGCATACATTTTGGCTCAGGGGTTTATTTTTATTGAAATTTTAATATTTCACCATCATTTTACTTAAAAAAAAAAACTAATTTACCCTCCATAAAAAATACTCACAATCAGGACCTTAAGGACAAAAATGTCCATATTGAAACCCATTAAAACTGCAATTTTTTAACCCAGGGCCATTTGACTATAAAATGATGCAATATTTGCTAAAAGGCATTCATTCTATCGGCAAGGCTTCAAATTTTATATTTTTACCATTTTTTTACTAGATTGTGCCATTTTTTCAGATTTGGCATATACATTAAAAAAATAATAATAAATCTAACACTACATAAACATATAAATGCCTCAAAATTATTGTTGTTGTTCTTCACTGACACACCCAAGAATCTAATAAGCAAAGAAAAAAAATCTGCTCAGCATTTAGTATATGGAATTGCTACTATTTTTCATTTTTTCATAAAAAAACACCTGTGGCATTATGCAAACAAACCATCATTTAAAGGGTTACAATTCTGAAAATTAATGAATGTTTGGTATCTATGGATAGAACAGATTCTGGTTAAAAATTGACATCAGTGAAAGTGGAAAAATTATTAAAAAATCATATTTTTATAACATTTTTATACATTTTGCACCTATGTGTAACTTTTCTTTTTTTGAACGCACAAGGGTTAAACTGAGTTATAAAGTCCAAACATTTTTTAGAAAAAAGAAAAGGAAAGGAAAGGAGGTGAAGTGAGGCCAAGTATGGTGACCCATACTAGGAATTTGTGCTCTGCATTTAACCCATCCAAGTGCACACACACAGTAGTGAACACACACACAGTAGTGAACACACACCCAGAGCAGTGGGCAGCCATTGCTGCGGCGCCCGGGGAGCAGTTGGGGGATTGGTGCCTTGCTCAAGGGACTCACCTCAGTCGTGGTATTGAGGATGGAGAGAGTGCTGTACATTCACTCCCCCCGCCTACAATCCCCGCCGGACCTGAGACTCGAACCTGCAACCTTTGGGTTACAAGTCCGACTCTCTAACCATTAGGCCACGCCTGCCCCCATAACCTTAAAAGTAGTCTAATTCATCCATAGTATGTCCGTTTAAATGTCTGCATGTAGTTTCAATGGCATCATTGACAACAATATTTTATAAAAATGATGTGGATTCCGATCCTTCCATCCAAAGGTACAACTATACATCTTTTCTCTTATTCCATAGATTTTATTCATTTTCCTCCACTTGTTACCAGTTTTTTTCTGCCACCGCAATGCGAAAGTGCAACTGACGTAACTGTGATGTCTACACCAAATTGGTCTATAGATTTTAAAATAAATTGGACAAAAATGGAACTTGGAAAAAACAATACAATGGAATTGTCATGAGCCCTACGAAAGGATGACATTTTTAAAAAGAAAACCTTATTAAATAAGTAATCTCTATTTTTATTAGAAAAAAGAATCAGTGGAGCATTTATTAAAATCATGTGGCGTCATTTGGTACAACCAACATGAAGACAATAAAACAAAACAGAAATTATAATCATAGTGTCAGGATTCGGGTTTGATCTTCCTCTTTTCTGTCTTTGTTTTTGTTTTGGTTTCTTCCATGTGCATTCGCACACAGCTGATGGTGTTTCTTAATCAGCATTATTGCTCGATATCACACACCTGTTTTCTTTCATTGTTTGATTTTCTCTCCTATATCTACACTGTTTTTGTCTTGCTTTTTGTCAGTGTGTTCAGTTACTTTGATGCTGCTAAGTTTGTTTTTCTTTTCCCTTCAGTTTTGATATTAAGTTATTTTTGTTTAACTTTAACAGACTTTCTTTTTGTCTAGTTTTGATGCGGTAATCTGTTTATATTCCAAATCCGCTGATCTGGATAGTTTCAAGTTGCTGACTTAATGGACAGTTTGGATTTTCCTGGGGTTCCATTTGCCTTTTGGATTGCCTTGCTGTTAAGACCTTCTGACTGTTTGAATTGAACTTTTGGATTTTCTGGATTGATCTGTCTGCACCCAGCCCGACCTTCTTGACTGTTTGACTTTGTCTTTCGTTTTGTGGACTGGATTTGGTTACTGGTGGACTGCCCCGATCCTTGATTTGTTTATTCTCCTGTCTCCTCATCCAGAACTGATCTGGAACCGTTTGGCTCATACTGTTATTGTGCTTTATTAAATTGAAGTTAAGCATTTTTTCTGCTTTTGGGTCCTTCCTTCCAGAGATCATTCCACAGAGTAATCCTCAAGAACCTTATGACTGAGCCAATGTCATAAATCTCTTAAAATATGAGCTAATTTTTTATAACATGGTGAGATAACAAAATTTCATGTGGGTAAAAGAATCCATAACCTAATGATATTTATACATGAATAATTTGAAGTGTGTGTGTGGTTTTTTTTTTTGTTTTTTTTGTTTTTTTAAATAATGGTGGCTAAAATGTGTATACTGTATTCAAGGTGTATACACTGTATTCAATCTCAATTGAGATATAAAGTCTGAACTAGGAGATTTATAAACTCACATTTGCGAGTAAATATTAAATAAAATGTTAAGAAGGCTAATACAATATGTCCCCTATGAACTGCATGTGAATATTGTGTAGACCTATTGTTTGAATCAAATTTATGTGACGTCTATAGAGTCCGAAATGTTTGTATGCATTTTTTTTCCCAGTTTCTTTTGTATTCGTCATGCTTTTCTATTAAAATGCTTGCTACTGATGTGAAAATGTATTCTTCAAAAATATTTGTGTTTCAAAGATAGATGAAGGTCCTAAGGGTTTGGAATGACATGAGTGTGATTAATTAGTGACAGAATTTTCATTTTTGGTTGAATTATCCCCTTCTGTTGTAGTTTCTTCCTTAGTTTATGCAATAGAAGCAAAACCGAACAACACTTAAGGCAAAGAGAAACAATAAACATGCCAAGAAATCATATTTTATTTGTATTTATTATTAGTCTACGGGGCTTGACGTAAGGGGTCCTGCATTCAGCTTGTGTATACTTAGTCTTTCAGTCAATCCAGAGGATTAATGATAAAATGTGAAGGCAATTGAGAGTGGAGAGAGCAAGCAAGCACTACTGGGAGAGATACCGTGGCTGCTCATCCATCTATGCAGACAGCTACAATAATTGCCCCAGCTCCTCAGCTCCGTCTTGTCACATTTGTGAAAAAACATGCCCTAAACTTCAGGAAACACAAGCAATTTCCTTTAAACATTTCATTTTCCACAAATCACCTTGCCACCCCCCCCAAGGCCTCTGTGCTGGGAATCTTTAATTCGGCACGCGGCTCCTCATCAATAACTTTTCTTTTTCTCCGAATATTGCAAAGATTGAATTGATTGCAGTCACCTTCCCCCATAGCGCTCTGAGAAATTGCACATGAGTCCTGAAGACATTTCATCTAAATCAGCCACATAGATGGTTGATGAATGCATTTAAAAGAGGGTTTCATTTTTCCAGACACTCTGGAAAAACAAACCGTCTCTGTTAGTCAATATTAACATCAGGCATTCTGTTCATTTCCATATCGTCAAAGGCAAATTTTAGTCCCATCTCTACATTTTCATCGGCTGACACTAATATAAGTAATGATGCAAATGTCTTACATTTTCCCACTTTGGTGTGTGCGGCAATGTCTACTACTCAAGTCCCCAAACAATAGAACGATATCTTTAATATTAGTATTTCTTTTTCTACACAATAAGACTAAAAAATGAAAAGCTCTGCTCATGTCTTCTGCTTCTTTTTTTCCTCAAGAGAAAAAGACTCCAATAATCTTACATTCTCAGTCTCCTGTAGAGTTTCTCAATGCCTCAAACTGTGATAAATACTTCAGTCAAATGAAATTTTGATATTAGCTCATTTGATATTTCTCATTAAATCCTCATCAAAATCAAATTATCTTAGTTAGTTATGCTAAGTATTTTTTACAAAACTACACTCCAATGGTAAACAACTGTCTAATGTCCGTCTGTTGTTATTTCTCTAAAAATATTAGATGAAATGTGCAGTTGATATATAACTGAAATCTCAGATAAATGTTTTAAATAATGAAAGAGCATTCTCTGGTTTTTGCAAAATACACCCTTAAAAATAAAGGTGCTTCAAAAGGTTCTTCAAGCGATGCCATAGAAGAACCATTTTTGGTTCCACAAAGAACCATTCAGTCAAAGGTTCTTTAAAGAACCATTTCTTGCTTACCTTTTTATAATCTGAAGAAGCTTATTTTCTACAAAGAACCTTTAGTGAAACAGAAATGTTCTTCAGATGTTAAAGGTTCTTTATGGAACCATTTAGACAAAAATGTTCTTCTATGGCATCATGAAGCACCTTTATTCTTAAGAGTGTAGTTAAAGCTCTTTGCAACAAATGTTCATGTAGTTTGTAGCTTGTTTGCAAGAGTTTGCCGCAAATTTGCGCCGATGACCAGCTACTTGGTAGCTTGGTATTACAGTGGACATTCTCATTCTAATTTATTTGGACAGAACTATGGCTACATTCACACTGCAAGCCTTAGTGCTCAATTTTTGCTAAGATCTGATTTTTTTCATAGCTGTTCATATTGTTTTTTTAAATGTGGCCAATGTTAGATTTACAGTGTGAACAGATCATGGTTCTGAACTGATCCACATGCGCAAAAGAACATAACGAACAAGGCTGCCAGGTGTTCACAACAAAATTTGCTTCGCAAAACTGTAACTGTAGATAACTGTAGGTAAAATCTTTGAAGTGGCTCCCATGAGTGTAGAATCGTAACAAATGTTAATCTAGAGTGACGTGAATTTTGACTGTTCACACTGTGGTCACACTGCAAAACGTCTGATCTGTATTGGATTTAGTACCACATTCGGTATAGAAGTGGCACAAATTGGAATTGAAAAGATCTGTTTCCATGTGGTTTGTGCTGTTCACACTGTCATATGAAAAACAGATCTGAGTCACAAGTGAACAAAAAATGGATTTTTGGCAGTGTGAATGTAGCCTATGTGCCCCGTAATCTGTTTAGCTTAATGCTTAGGAATAAAAATGGATTTTTGTTTTAGTTTTATTAGTGAACTTTCATTAGTACATAGCCATGAAACTATTAGATGTTTACTAAAAGCCAAACATACTAATTTTGATTTCACTGAGTCTTCAAGGCCACAGTACTCAAGATTCTTTGTTTGCACTGGGAATAATAAAGTGAAATCATTCAGCAGTGTGGTTTCGCAAAAACCAAGGGTTTTAGAAAAAAAAGATACCTTCTTATCCTTATATTTGCTACTGACAAATTCTCCATTTGCAGGGTCCTAACTAGACATTCCAGTTTGAAAACATCAAACGATTCACTCCAAGGAAACCTTGAATGCCGAGCTTCATTAGTCTTTCCGAGCCTTTTCGGAGAATACTCAACTCGAGTGTGGCAAGCTTATAAAGTTAACTGAAAGGAAGCAAGGGCATGCTCATTTGCTGTCCAATATTAGCAAGCCTCAAAACTCTCCAAACCATTCATCTTTACCTTTTTTGTTATTTCACTCTCTCACAGTGTTTCTATTGCTATTGGCAACAGTGATGCAAAATCACAGTGTTCATTTTGATCTTCATGGTGAGCCAGCAATGCATATGTTTATGAAACATAACTCTTGTTGCTATCAATATATTAGGTCTGGGTAAAAAAATTGATTCTTCGATTTTAATTGATCTTCAGTTTAACGAAACAGTATCGATTCGGCAAATCCCCAAATCGATTCTCAAAGGAACACTCCACTTTTTTTGGAAATAGGCTCATTCTCCAACTCCCCCCAAGTTAATAAGTTGAGTTTTACCGTTTTGAAATCCATTCAGCCATTCTCCTGTTCTGCCGATCACTTTTAGCATAGCTTAGCATAGTATATAGAGCATCGCGTTCAAAAATGACCAACGAGTTTCGATATTTGTCCTATTTAAAACTTGACTCTTCTGTAGTTATATCGTGTACTAAAACTGGCGGAAAATGTAAAGCTGTGATTTTCTAGGCCGATAAGATTAGGAACTACACTCCCATTCCGGCGTAATAGTCAAGGAAGTTTGCTGCCGTAATATGGACTCAGCAGGCGCAGTAATATCACGCAGCGCCTGAAATTAGTTCACATTAGCTGGGCAGCAAACCATATTACGGCAGCAAATTTCCATTTTTTCAAGCAAAAACACACTTAATTTTGACAACTTTTTTTTTTTTCTGAAAACAAGACAATAATTTTTACTCGTTTAAAAAATCCTTCTTGATTTAAGAATTTTTAGATATTTTGACTGAAAACAAGAAAACAATTTGCAGTTATACTTATGTGTATTTGATTAATATAGCTGAGTAGGAGGGTTTCAGTTGCCCGCGTATATATTTAAACACTGCAAAACTAGCATTTTAAATTAAATATTGATAACTAATCGATATTGAATCAAATCGAATTGAAACCATGTAAATAAGAATCAAATCGAATTGCCAAATTGGTCACAAAACCCAGCCCTACAATATATTAGTGTAAACTTTACACTTTGGGCCAAATTTACTAAACAGAGCAAATTAGCGTTAAAGTGCAATTCCATAAAAGCACAGATGGGAGGGAAAATTTTTTGCATGTGATTTACTAACAATGCGCACATTAAAGAACACAGATGCAGCCAGATCATTTCCATAATGACCAGCACAATCGACCAAGAGTAGAGCAAATTAGCACCTGCTTTAAGACATGTTTTTGGGGTGTTAAATAATGGCACAAATACCAGTAATTTGACAAGCGCACACATTAATAAATCGCATTGTGTAATTCATTTTAATAGTCTCCTCTCATAAACTTTGCATCTGAAAGGGAAACTCCTACAAATGCATCTTCAATAAGGTTAAGCACAAAAATAACTGCTTAAAGGCAGTTTGCAAGCTGTTAGTAAATCTATCCTTTTAACTTATTTTTAAAGACACTTGGCAGCACTCAAGCTTGGTATTACCAAAATGAATGAAGTAATTGTGTTTGGATTAAACAATTATAACGTTCACTGCACAATGTTGTTATTTTAAAATGTGAGTGGTGTCTACATCACCTATCAATAGGGGTACCTCAGGGTTCGGTGCTGGGCCCCCTCTTTTTCTCAATAGAGGAAACTAGAGGAACTGGTGACTTACTGTGCTGCAGTCAGATCCAGCAAAATGAGGATAAATGGCCATTCTTGCAAGCTGCAGGGTTTTGGTGATGGACAGCATGGCAGTCTCTGTTGAATATCTGCTTTTGGAACCTGACTGGTTGTTGTTTAGCCGGTTGCTCTGTAAAGGGAAAGAAAAGAGTTTTTGCTACTAATGAGAGAATAAAAGACTAGGCTGTAAATCTCTGCTGTGAAACAGAGATGATATATATCTCAACATTTCATGCCTTATTGCTTAAAGGGACAGTTCACCCCAAAATGAAAATTCTGTCATTAATTATTCACCCTTATGTCATTCCAAATCCGTAAGACCTTCGTTCATTTTTGGAACACACAAGATATTTTTGATGAAATGTGAGAGCTTTCTAACCCTGCATAGGCCAACATGGTCTCACTCACAAGTCGTCACATATTAACGTTTGGTCAGGACCCTTTGGCGTCACATTTTGACGCACAGGGTACCCCTTCAGCGTCATTTTTGGACGTGCAGGGTCCTCCACTGCTTTAAATAAGAAACCCTTGGCGCGAAAGGCACTGTGAATTTTATCATCATGATTAAATGATATATTGGGTAATAATATTGCGATTATTGCATATGTATTGGGGTGTGATTTTTCAATGCAAACAGTCACAACAGTTTTATTTATATTACACTATTCACACATTTACGAGCACGTAACCCAACCCCTGCCCCTAAACCTAACCATTTGTCAATAAAACACAGATATAACAGGCAGATACAACTACAGTCACAATTTATTTAAAAAATATGAATATTCCAAGTCTTCCGAGGCAAAACGATTGATTTGTGAGAGTCGCGATCACCGTCTCCGTCCACTGTAAAGCTCATCCTGTTTGGCGCAGTCCATGCGCGAATTCAAAAAATGCCGTCAGACAGCAGAAGCATTACGTCAGCCTTGGTTGTGAAATTCTATTGGCTCTTGTGTGCATGCAAACCAGTAAGACAAACAACTGAAAACAGTGGAGGACCCTTCACATCAAAAAACTACGCTAAAGGGGTACCTTAAGCGTCAAAATGCGACGCCAAGGGGTCCTGACCAAACGTCAATATGTGACGACTTAGGAGTGAGACCGTGTTGCATAGACAGCATGTAATAACCATGTTCAAGGGCCAGAAAAGTACATTGCTGTCTATGCAAGGTCAGAAAGCTCTTGGATTTTATCAAAAATATCTTAAGTTGCGTTACGAAGATGAATGAAGGTCTTACGGGTTTGGAACATGAGGGTGAGAAATTACTGAAGTTTTTTGAGTGAACTTATCTCTTTAATTACATATTAGAGACATTTTTGCACATTTTAAAGACTTCTTTTTGTCAGATTAGATAAATGAACATTTTGACAATTATATCATTTTAATTTTATAGTAGTATCTATAAAATTGTTTCTAAAAACCTAAAGTTTGACTTTTACAGACAGAAGAAGTAATTTCTGTTTATTTTGATAAATATACACATATATAAATGTTTTAATGATATTGCTTCTGTGTAAAAAGACACAGATGCCCCTTGCATCTTCTCAAAGTAAATTATGCAGGTTTTCTTTCTCAGTTCAAAAGACAGATCACTGTTCTCAAAGCTGCTGTGCAAACATTCTTAATGTAACGCAGAACATAAAAACATTTGCTCCTCTCTGTGGCTCTGAGCAGATGTGGGCGTTAAAGAAGCTACAATTTGGACCACCTCCGCTCCAGAGCTCGTTTTAAATGTATTTATTATGTGCTGCTGATTTAAACTCCCTCTGTGCTGCAGGGCAAGCCAAAGTTTATCTAGTTTTAATACAAATGAGGCCTTAGGAAGCCACGGATATTTCACAGCAAGCAAATTCGAATGATCAGGTTCATAGACTGCAACAGGGTTTATATTTGAAAAAAAAAGGTGGAGATGATGTCTTGTTTGTGAAAAGCCCAGTGACAAACAGCGAGCCCCATAACATACTAACAAGCCTTTTGTGACAGAAAGATTTCACAGTGGTGCTCGCGCTGACATTTTCAAAAAGCACTGCTTAATGGTGTAGAGAAAAGCCTTTATTTTCACACTATCAGAGTGATAGTGTCAGATCTCCATGAGCAAGTCTGTTATCATGTCTGCAGTCTCGTTACATCTAACAAGACCTAAAACATAGGTCAGAAACGGATTTGGAGACACTGAAGTCTGATAGGTGAAGTTACTGCACAGGTGGAAGCTGTAAATTTATGCTTCTTTATTCAGAGTCAAAGAAGGAAAACTACATTAAAGCCTGAGGCATCCAACATTCACTTGTTATGAGTCACCGTGAAATGTTCTTGTTTCTAGACATAAATTGAATGAGTTTGTTTTATTCCAATTAATGTCTGCAGGGAACAAAGATGAGAGGCCACTAAGTTTAACATGAAGAAAAATAATGTGTGTCGTGCAGTTTAGCATAAAGTATCCAGTCTTTATAATTAAGATTTAAAGGCACAGTTCACCCAAAAATGAAAATTTGTCATTCATTACCAGAGCTGGGTATTAACTGATTACATGTAATCTGGATATGTAATCAGATTCCAAAAATGAAGTACTTTTTCATCTTTTATTTCTTTCTTTCTAAAATAGCCAATTGATTATATACACTTAGAAAGTCCATTTTGCGGACATTCACATATAGACTATTAGTCAGGTGGCGACACAGCATTTGACCACTGGATTTACAAAAATCATTTCAGGTTTAAGAACATTGAATCAACTATTGATGAACACATTCAATTTTATTTGAATGATCACTCAAATGCATTTTTAAACCATGCATTATTGTCTTTGAAAGGCTTTTGTCTTTCAAACTCATTAAAATGCATATATTTACATTATTCCTTATTTGCATGTAATGCAGGCATTCCAAAACTTTTTGTCATCTAAATCTTATTCACCGAATATACATTAAGTACTTTAGTTTAAGTACCCCTGAGATTTTAAAAATAAATATTTCAATAATTAAGTATCACATTTGCATGTTCACAGTTTCTTTGATGTTGATTAATGGTCTCATGGCATGCAGGTAAATTAAAAATATGTAATATTTTTTAGTATGTGTTTTATTTTAATTGTTATTTTAAAACAAAGACTATAGAAATATCCCTGAAAGGGACTTTGTCTGAAAATGATTTTATTTTTATTTTTATTATTTATGATTTCATTAATTGTTAACTTTTCATTAAACTCACAAACCCCCTGCAGATTCCTTACGAACCCTAGTTTGGGAAACCTTGATGTAATATAATGTTAAAGCACTAGAATGAATAGAACCTGGAATTAATTCTTAATGTCATTGCACACTGAGTCCGAAATGTTTGTATGCATTTTTCAGTTTTTTTTTTTCGTATTTGTCAACTTTTCCTTTCAAAATGCTTTGTACAGATGCAAAAACGCAGAAAATCAAACCTGATCTGAATTTTCTATGACGGACGAAAATTTCGGAAGCAGTGTGCAAACTCGATTGACATAACGTGAGGTCGTATTTATTTTTTAACATGCGAAAATTTCGGACTAAAAATTGGTACTCAGTGTGCAATGGGCTTTACTCTTTGCATTTTTTACATCATTATGATACAAGATAATTCTATTTAAATCAATGTGATAAACAAGTTAAGTCAAAAGTAATCTAAAAGTAATACAAAAGTAATCTGATTATATTACTAAAATGTGTAACGGATTACGTTACTGACTACAATTTTTGTCATGTAATCTGGAATCACTAACGGATTACAATTTGTAAGTAATCTACCCAGATCTGTTCATTACTCACCGTCAAGTCGTTCCAAGGTCCCTAAAATCCCTAAGACCTTAGTTCATCTTTGGAACACAAATCAAGATATTTTGGATGAAATCCAGGAGCTTTCTGACATAATTACTGTCGTGAACGCGCGTTGAAGACTGTTGAATAAAGTCATTATTTTTGTTATCTTTGCATACAAAAAGTATTCTCGTAGCTTTGAAACATTACAATTGAACCACTAATGGACGACTGGACCACATCTTTTTAACGTCCTTACTACCTTTCTGAGTCTTGAACGTATCAGTTGGATTGCTGTCTGTGCAGGGTCAGAAAGCTCTCAGATTTCATCAAAAATATCTTTATTTGTGTTCCGAAGATGAACAAAGGTCTTACGGGTTTGGAACGACATGAGGGTGAGTAATGACAGAATTTTCATTTTTCAAGTGAACTATGTCTTTATGATACCTTTATGGAAACTGAGTCGAATATGGATAAAGTAGCTACCTCATGAGAAACTTAGAGAGAGTATCAATAATATAACTTTTGATACTTGTTTATCTACTATTATTAATAACATTTTTCTTTGCTATTATTGTCCCCAACTTTAATACAGACATATTCTGTAGTGCCCTCTATGACTTTACAAGCAAAAATGATTTGTTTTGCTTTCAGTTTTTTATATAAAGGAGTGTTATGCACAGATAATCTAACCAGTTCAAAGGGAAGTCAGTGTTGATCTTAAGTCGATTTGTTTCTTGTTTTAAGAATGTTTAGATATTTACTATGTCCCCCCCCAGTCTCTTTTCCTTTACTTCATATCATACTTCATAAGAATACAAATCAACTAAAATGGCAGTAACTCAACAGCAAACAGATGGCCAATGTGTTTTAATAGATACAGTTTGTTGCATAATAAACATAAAGATTGAAGAGATTGTGATTTTAATGGGATATTTCTAAGTGCATTATTTTGTTCCAAATGAAAAACGGTGATGGGGAAATGCAGTCAGATCCCATTACGGTCTGGTACAGATCAATGCATAATGCATACGAATGGCAGGGTATCTAGTCAATTTGTTTTGGCAGGGAACATTGGCTGGTGGACGTCTGGCAGTCGGCTTCGCAGCAATCAGAAAGAAGAGCTGGACGCGAAAACACACACCTGTAATATTCAGAAAGCGCAGAAAGATGTCCATGTGCGGGGGACGGTCTGTTCATGGTCAAAGAGACAAAAGACTGCAAAGCTTCAAATGATTTTACAGCTACAAGCGCCGCTTACCATCAGCGACGTTTTCATGAAAGATTATGCTAAATCATGTTGGTTTTAATTAGAAAACAACTAACTTCCTATTTCTTCTTCATGAGCTGACAAAACATCCGTCACACACTGTTTGTTTACATTCACTGTCATGTTCGTAGCGGATGCTATTCTTATCCTAGCGACTTACAAGAGCACAAAGTACATAACTGGCAACTATCTGAGAAAACACAAGTCTCTATTTCTCAGCAACAAACACAGACTCGAAACACTAAACATAATCTGGCTTTATATAATTTAATTACCTGTTCTGTGTAACAATAATGCGATTTTTTCACTTTTAGCATAAGTTTTGCTCTGAAAAAATGACTAACTATATGTTTGTGTGTTTGTTGCATTGCACACGGACTACTGTAGACGATTGCGGTTTACTATTGACATGCCTCTCAGGTGCTTGACTCGTGTGGCTGGTGATAAGACGAGTTTCCAATCAGAGTGAAACAACTCAACATTCAAGTCAGGTGAACTCAGTCTGAATCCCTCAGTGAGACTCGGCCAAGGGATAATAAACCTTTGTATCGTTGCTACAGTGTAAAACATGTCATTTTTACAAAGGAATACTGTTAAAATGCTACAATAAATATTAAAAATGCCATACCAGTCTGCATCAATAAGAAGGCATAATGATTCATTCCTCATGAACGTCCTTTAAACGTGACACGTGACTCGTTATCGCATTTTGCGCTTTCATTACAGTACCGAGCTGATCAGATGAAACAACAACAACAAGAGCCTCACAATTCATTGAAAAGGTAATGAAACATTACTGATGCATCTCTGAAGACGGCGAAGCAAAAACAATATTAATAAGACGGAGGGGGATGTCGATACGTGCCTCCATTTGTGGTCAGTGAACATAATGGCGTGTTAATGATGACTGAACAAGTATGGAGGAGATGAGGTGAGATTCTCATTGACTTCTGCTTTCGGACACATTATTAGTCTAATTGGAGGCGAGACGCCGTCGCTCTTACGTTGACGATCCGGCATGGCTAACGGTGCCTGAAATCTCATCGCGTGTGGGACAAATCAGACATCTGGCCAACAAAATGATGTGGAAAGAATAACAAATTAGTTTTATGATGAACAAATGACGCATTCATTACTGCGAGAGACTGAGATATATGTGCAAGAAGACAAATTACTTTTTAGTGACTTTGGCTGCTGATAGGCCTCTGTTTGCTATTTCGAAAGAAACCATATTTTAGCCAGTTCAAGGTCACAATTCTGTCATCGACTATCGTATATTCTTTATACAGTTTGTCAACTTATTTGAAAATCCACTTGATAAGTCTTTTCTGCAATCTAAATTAGATCTATATTTTAAATAGAAGCACTTCAGTCGTGAAATGCGATAATAAGCGGCTGGTAACTTGTTGTTCACCAAACAGGCGAAGCAACAGATCTCGTGTCAGTTTGAAGGGAAAATCATTGTGATAGTTTTGCAGCTGTATTGGCTCCTCTCTGTTTTTACGTCTCCTAAAATGCCTCCTGGTGGAGGTCCTCATTATCTTGTTCCACCCACTCGCTATTTGAATTATTTGCCCTGCTCGATTTGGCAGCGTCGGGCCGACTCACATGCCACAGGCTGTGCAGACACACACGCAGAGCTCAAAATAATGCTGACACGTCGTCACAGTTGATTGAGCGGCAAACCTTGTTAAAGCCAAACAGGTGACGCAAAAGTCTGAAGCAGAAGCACAGAATCAATCGATTCTTTCCGAGCCTTTTTTTTAAATGATTATTATTTATGTTATTTTCAGACACAAAGCATTTTAAATGTATCAAGGCTTAGACTCAAAAAATTGAGGAATCTGTCTCTTAAGTCTTAACTTAAGTCTCCTTAAGTTAAATAAGTTCAGATGTATAAAAGTGAGGTCTAAAGGGAGGCAGTTGTCCTCCTCAGTGTAAAAAGATGGATCTCAAAATCATACAGTCATTGTTGGAAAGGGTTCAAACACAAAAATGCTGAAAATCCAAAGAATTTGGGGGATCTGAAGGATTTTTTGGAAGAACAAGAAGAACAGCGTTCGGGACAAACAAGAGACTCATAAACAGTTATCACTAAACAACAACAACAACAACAAAAAAAAACATCTGTGTGTCACGCGGGTGTGCAGGACGAGACGAGACGATAGACGAGATTAACAATCAACAATAAATTTAATAGAATTCTCCAAGATGAACAAGGCAGGAACAGGCAGGAACACAGAGGGCTTTCACACACATCCAGATAACGTTAAAGACCGACAAAAGACTAAACTCAAAGACAGACTTATAAAGGGTAACTCATAATCAAACACAGGTGACACAGATGACTAATAATTACAAGGACAGGTGCAACAGATGACGGTGACGAGGGCTAAACCAAATGACAACAGAATGGTAGGGGAAGACAATGGGTGAGACCAATGACAGACAGGGTTGTGACATCACGCCCCCCTCCGGAAAGGCGCGTCCTCGCGCCGTGGAAGAAACGAGAGGGGCGGAAAAACAGAGTACATAAGGGAGGAGGCTTGGGCGGAGGACGGTACCCCTGGAGGGGGACAACAAACAAAGTCGTTAGAGTCCAGGGGGGCGACGAAGGTGGGAGGAGCCAGGGAGGAAACAGGAGGGATCTGAAGCAGGAGGAACTGACCCAGACCACAGCCATGATGACGGCCCACGGTGGAGCCGACGGAGGGAGGAACCATGGTGGAGGAAGGCGTGCCGACTCCATGGGGCCGACCGACAGAGGCGGAGCAGATGGTGGAGGAGCCCGAGGCGGAGACGGAGAGCCGATGATCCGGGGTGACGCCGAGGATCCGGAGGGCCAAGGTGGAACAGGCTCTGGCGCCCGAGGCGGAGGCGGAGTCCCGGAGATCCGCGGCGGAGCCGGAGCGACAGAGGATGGAGGCTGTGCCCGCAGGAAGGAGGAGTCCCAAGGAGCCGGTGGGACGGCGCGACGAGGCACAGCCGGAGGAGCAGAGTCCTGAGGAGCCGATGGGGTGACGACTGACCAGGGCGGAGCCGGAAAGACGATGGAGCCCGGTGGAGCTGGTGGATCGACGGGCGACGGTGGAGAGGAGGGCGTCGAGAGCCGTGGTGGAACCGCGGGGTCGAAGGGCCGAGGCGGAGTCCAGGACTCGGAGGCTGGAGGCGGAGCTGAGGAATCCTCCAGCCGAGACGCCGATGGAAGCTGGCAGTCCCGCGGCGAGCCCACTGCACAGGTGGATGACTGAGGGTGAGCAGGGGGACTGACAGGTGATAGCGGAGATTCAGGATGGCTGGACGGGACCAGCGGAGACTCAGGATGGCTGGACGGGACCAGCGGAGACTCAGGCATAGGCAGAAGAGGGCGGGTGGGTGGGAAGTTCAGGCAGGCCAGTGGTTCTGTGGAAAAGTCTATTAAGTCCCCAGAGTGTTGCTCATTCTCACCCCCAGTGGTGGTGCAGTGGGCAGGGCTCTCTGTAGCCCTCTCTTGCTCCACGTCGTACTCCACCGTCGCGGATGTAGCAGTCGGCTCTCGCACCTGGTCCGATGGGTCCGGCCCTGGCTCTGTCGCTCTCGGCTCGGGCTCTCCATCGTCGGTGGGCTCGGGCTGCAATTCCGCTTGTCGGGGTGATGTTGGGCTGGGTTCTGGGTCTGGAGTGGGGCTGGTGTCATCCTTCGCGGTCAACGAAGCTCTGCTGGACACCAGCACCCACTCGATGTAGTCGGCGAGGCTCTCTCGAGGACCCTCCCCGGACAGCTGCCTCTGGATGTTATCATTAAGTCCCACGCGGTAGAACGTGCATAGGCAACTGTCCGGGTAGTGCGTAAACGGGGCGAGGAATATAAAGTCTCTGGTGTGGTCCTCGAGAGAGCGGTTCCCCTGCTTCAGGAGGAGGATGAGGACGGCGGGATCATTCATGACGGGGAAAAAAAAAAAAAAAAAATAAACTAAACACTGATACAAAAAAAAACGGAAAATAAACGCAGGGGAAGACGCCGTGAATTTTTTTTGGGTCGGTCTTTCTGTCACGCGGGTGTGCAGGACGAGACGAGACGATAGACGAGATTAACAATCAACAATAAATTTAATAGAATTCTCCAAGATGAACAAGGCAGGAACAGGCAGGAACACAGAGGGCTTTCACACACATCCAGATAACGTTAAAGACCGACAAAAGACTAAACTCAAAGACAGACTTATAAAGGGTAACTCATAATCAAACACAGGTGACACAGATGACTAATAATTACAAGGACAGGTGCAACAGATGACGGTGACGAGGGCTAAACCAAATGACAACAGAATGGTAGGGGAAGACAATGGGTGAGACCAATGACAGACAGGGTTGTGACACTGTGGATCATTCAGGTAACAACACAGTATTAGGAATCAAGTGTATGTAAACTTTTGAACAGGGTCATTTTTTATAAATTCAACTATTTTTTTCTCTTGTGGACTATATGTAAACAGCTTTTACGTGAAATAGCTTATTCAGGTCAGTACTAAATAAAAAAATAACATGCATTTTGTATGATCCCTCTTAATTTGCTAAAATAATTAACATTTTGCAGGTTCTGCAAGGTGTATGTAAACTTTTGACTTGACTTAACTGTATTTGATATGAGTATTGAATAAGGGTATTCTTGTTTTATTTCATTAAATTCGGGTCCAAATTATGATTCTATTATGATTCTGCTAGCATGCATTTAGGATTTTGACAAGGGCTGGATGACAAGAAAAACACCAGGTACAGAAACCTGAACCTAAAAGCTTTTGTAGAGTCAGACTTTGGCTGGAAGACAGAACCGCATGCGAAGCTTTCTATTCTCTAAACTCTTTGCTACAACTCATTTTTATATATTAGCTGTTGGCTACATAATATCTGAAGAATGAAACACTAATTAGGATTAAATAACTGACTCATCCACACCATGCTGACAATGTGCCCTTTGTGTTTCTAATTAAATACATTTATTTTCGGCGGATTAGTTCCATTATCTCATGCTAACAGAACAGTATGACCACAGTGGACAGCAATGCTTGCACAGATTACTGCAATGTTAGCAGAAAATGACATACTGTAAGATTTATTTCCTCTGCTGCTGTAACAGGTGTGAGAGTATTTCACTGAACCGAGTGCTTTAATGATTCTGTGAATGTGTGTTAATTCTATCTCCATTTGTTTTAAAGACTAAATTTCACTTATAAACACCCCATTGACTCTCTTTTAACCTAAAGCTGTTTGAATGTCACCATTAATATTGCGCAGGTGTAAAGGAGTCTGCTTTAGTAGACCATGCTGTATTAGTCATTAAAGTGTACAAGATACATACTTTCTCTTATACTAATATCTCTATGCAGTCCTATTAAAAAATGAAAACGGCTTTTTTCAATCTATCAATCTATCAATCTATCTATCTATCTATCTATCTATCTATCTATCTATCTATCTATCTATCTATCTATCTATCTATCTATCTATCTGAGTTTCTTGTTTCTATATTATGTTTCTCAAGGTTAGTTTAAATAGTTTTCAAAGTTCGGTCTTTCTTTACCCAACAGCATTATGGCTCTTGTGATTGATGTTCAGAAGAGTGATGGTCGACCATGAATTCTTTGTTCATTTTAAATGAATCCTTTATATGACTTAGGAGCGATGAGTTCTCTCAGAGAGTGACTTGTTCATTTTTTGTGTGACTCCACATACGCAACATCCTTTTGTTCATGAACAAACTTACTTGTGTGAACAAATCAATTTTGTTTCTTGTATACACAACTCGGCAGTACAGGAAATGCAATTGATTAGTTAACCTTGCAATTCTTGTGGTCTGAGTCATTCATTCTTTCAACACATGACAGCTGCATAGCTCTGTACACGATACAGAAATGATTAGTTCACCTCCTCAGTCTACTTTGGTCCAAGATGAATGTGACATAAAAATGCAATCGCAAATATGCCGTTTTAGCTTGTTTTTTAATCTCTCATCTTTCAGCTCTTTCATCGTGAGTCATGTTTTTCACAGGATTCGTACCTAAGGATTCCACATCCCAAGTCCAATTCCATTCTGGCTGTGCTACCGAGCAAGCTTGTTATGTCCGGAAAGCGAAACATTTGGAGCTGTAATCATAACTGTGTACGGAAATTATTACAAGTGCTCCAATATGCCATCCCTTTTTTACTGTAAATTTAGCTTGATATAGTGTTTTGTGATTGAGGATAATGGCTAGCTTTAGGTTGGCGATAACAGTAATCCAAGATAAATTATCTGCTCACGAGGTAAGAAAATAATGTAGCTTAAATTGTAGCATTTCACTGTGAACTCCACTTTGAAGGAATCACATATAGACCTTTTTCCTGAGTAAACCATGAGCGCCGCCATTACGAATTCTAACGTCAGATTGGATGCTCTTCTGTTCCGGTCTCCATAGGAACCTATTCAAATAGCCCTCATCTGTTTATAATGTACCAAACATTGGCAGCTTAATATCATCCACCCACTCATTAAACTTGGAGGAGTGAGGCACTGACAAATGGCGGTTATTGCGATATTGCCAAGTGATGGCGCTACACTTTAAAAATTCTGGGTTGTTTTAACCCAACGTTGGGTTAAAACAACCCAGCGTATTTTAGAGTGAATTTATTTATAGATCTATTCTTTCTTTTTTTTTAAGGAAATCCTGTTGTTAAAAACAATGATGGAATCCAAATTTTCTCTCAAGCTTTCAGCCTGTTTTATTCATGCCCAAAGAGCAACAAAAAAACACTTTAGGATCTGATTCATATATCCTGACAGGCTTATAAAAAACTCAGTATGCATATGTAAGGTCTCATTCGGGCAGCACATTTCAGCATCTGGTGGCAGACGTCCTCAGAGGGATGTCTGTGTTCTCATTACTGCAGTTCGGCCACATTTCACTGCCTGGATTTTCTGCTCTCATATATCTTGAGCTTCTGGAGGCCACAAGCTCGTATTTGTGTTAGTCGGGCCATCTTTAGTAATGCAGGTCAACTCGATCCAAACCCCAAATGAATTACACAGTCATCTTGAAGGAACCTACTTAAACAGATCAACAATCCTTATATTATATAAATGTTCTGCTTGTTATCTTGAGGTATCTAAAGTTCACCTAAAAAGTATGAATTCAGTCATCATTTATTCACTGTCTTTCCAAAACGTTATAGCATGTACAACCTGCAGCAGACGTTTGAAATGTGGAGGGAAATTTGATACATTTATGAGAACTTAAATGTTAAGCCATTAAAAGCTGTTAAATCTTGTAACTGGTGGCCGCCCTGCTGCTGCAGTATGTAAAAGCAGATATCGTTACTGTACTTCAGCGTGTCTGAATTCCCTGCGTGCGTGTGCTATTTCATATCTGACGTTTTGGAAAGTAACACGGCTCACTTATGATTTATGCATGCCATAAATAGAAGATAGGAAGTGGAAAATTGAAAATGTATCAAAGCCGAACATTTGCTGCTTGACTTAGCAAAGAGAAAAGTCCTGTTTGCATGAGTGACTGCTCTGTGATTGAGAAAAAAGGCCTTTGTGACCAGAACAGTGCGTCCTCTCTCTGCATACGGGACTTATGGGACGCCGCCAGCGGAAACTTTAATCAATAGGAGATTTTTGTACCTCACTATGTAAGTTTGATGCCTCTGAAGAAAGTTCATTATACGCACAGTCACGTTCGCTGTAAACCTGACAGCGGCCGATCGCTACGTGTGCAGTGATGAAACGTTTTTCACAAGCAATTAACTTTAGATATCTCATGTCAGAAGTTTACACCGAGCGCTTTGTTTATCCAGCTGATTCAGATGTGTTTGCCACCGATTATTTGCAGGTGTAATGGCTGTCATTTGTAACTTTCACCCGACTGGACATGAAACAGAAATTCAAATGAGAGAACAACAACAACTGTTTCACAATTTATGCTATATATTTTAATTCAGGTGACAAGTTAACAAGTGGGTTAGGGTTAGTACCATTACCCTGTGTACTAACCACAGGGTACAATTCTGTGCTGGTTAAGCCAGGTTGCCAGGTTTTCACAACAAAACCCGCCCAATCGTCGCTCAAAACTAGCCCCCTTTACCAGGTTCCCCTGGTAAAATTTGCATTCCAGGGGCTAAATATCACGTTATTGGGGTAGCTTCAACCCGCGAACATGGAAAAACAACCCACCACAACAGCCCAATTCCACATACTTGGCAACACTGTGGCTGAGCTACCGAGCAAGCTTGTTACATCCGGAAAGTGAAACATATGGAGCGGTAATAATAACTATGAAAATGACTACAAGTGCTCGCTGTTTTACCGCCTCTAGTGTTCATTTTTGTAGAAAAATGCAGTGATATGTACTGATATTTAAGGGAAATTAATAAGGGAAAGATTTTCATCCAATAATGGCTTAAAGGAGTAGTTCACTTTCAGAACAAAAAATTACAGATAATGTACTCACCCCCTTCTCATCCAAGATGTTCATGTCTTTCTTTCTTCAGTCGTAAAGAAATGATGTTTTTTGAGGAAAACATTTCAGGATTTCTCTCCATATAATGAACTTCTATGGTGCCCCTGGGTTTGAACTTTCAAAATGTAGTTTAAATGCAGCTTCAAAGGGCTCTAAATGATCCCAGCCGAGGAAGAAGGGTCTTATCTAGCGAAACGATCGGTTATTTTCTAAAAACATTTACAATATACTTTTTAATTTCTACACAGAGTACACACAGAGCTAGACAAGATGAGCATTTGAGGTTAAAAAGTATATAAAGTATATTAGAGCCATTTGAAGCTGCATTTTGGAAGTTCAAACTCATCATAGAAGTCCATTATATGGAGAGAAATCCTGAAATGTTTTCCCCAAAAAACATAATTTCCTTACGACTGAAGAAAGAAAGACGTGAACATCTTGGATGACAAGGGACTGAGTACATTATCTGTAAACTAAACTAAACTACTCCTATAAATTAGTTTTTTTACACACACAAAGCTAGAAAATATAGAGTGACATTGCCTATTTTATACTTATTTATTTATTTTTAAATGTTTGTGTTTTTTTTTTTTTTTATAGAAGCTCGACAGCCTCTGGTCATTATATGCTTCTTTTATGTTTCACAGAAAGTGGACAAGAACGGCATGAAAGTGAAACAACATGAAAGTGAACAAATATTGACAATACTGCCTTTCAAAGGTTAGTTACAAAAGCGTATATATCTCAAAAGCGAATAGTTTTCTTTCTGTCTGACGATAGCTGGGAGGAAATATGCCACGTGGGACGTTTTCGAAACTGTCTGACCATTAGATGTTCTTCACCTCCACAGTGCACAGTTGGCACATCCACCTAATGAGAAGCACCAGAGGTGTATTTTCGCAGGGACGTCTCAAGTAGGCAGCCGCCTGCTGAAGTGTGAGATCTTTACAGCAGACGTTCCTAAATAATTCATGAATGTCAAGCAATAAATCCCCTTTTAGTCACAGACCACAGGTGCGTCGATGTTTACAGATGCTGCAGACATCAGGCCTGTGGGGATTCCACATAAATGTGACGCCCATCAGTGGATTTCAAGTCTCTGTGAGGAGATGTCAAACAAGACCTGCATGTTTTCTGACGCTTTTCCTCTGATGCTGATACATGACCCGTGTTTTAAGAGCAGAGAAACACAACAATGAGTGAAGCCTCTTATCCAACCAGCACATGTTCATGACATGTAATGACACTTATTTTTGATTTGTTATGTGCATACCCGATTACATTTTGCTTTTAGAACTATCCCCAGCCTCCCCTATAAATAAACTTGTCAATCAAATAAAAAAAAAAAAATTCAAAGTTACTGCGTATTTGCGTACATGTTGTCACATGAGCTTGATTAAAAATGTCACATCTAAATAACACTCATGTGTTTGGCTGCTGTCCTTGGTGCTGAACAGCTGCCTATATGAAAAATGATGCATTAATGCAGAAGAGAGCAAATTTAAATTTGTATTTTTGTATTATGTTCTTCTTCATATTATTATCATTATTATTTTTGTACATGCTTCATTTATTTTTATGTTCTTGCTCCTGTCTCCAGGGACAGACATGTTTCTGAATATTCTCTTATGATTATATTCTCTTATGGTTATTTTTGTTTCAAAACAAAGTCTGGACTGGAATAAAAGCATTGGAGAGGTCAGTCATTCATACAGACTGGGTCTCATGAGTTATTACTGTAAATGTCAAATATTGTAGCTGATGTAGTGTCTACGTGGCAGGAATAATTATGGTAATTACATGTCAGAGCGACTGCATTCAGTTAAAGTCAGCAGAAATAAAAAATGACCAATCTTATTTTAATGGAACATTACAATTATTGTTTCTTATAAATGTTTTTTTTTTTTTTTTTTTTTAATTCATGTGCACCTTTAATCAAAATAGCTTCAAAAGCAAATGACAAAAGTCCAATCAATTCCCTATGGATAAAGTACAAAAGTCTCACCCTACATTTTTCTCATTCAGAATAAATTTCACTTCAATTTCATATAAATTTTGGTATTTTTTACTAGTGTGTGCAAAACACTAGTTAATTTATGTAAGTGAGGATAGCAAAAATAAAATAAACTGTGACATATAATACCTAAAATTATTCATACAGTGGACTACCAGTAAAATTGATACATACTGTATTTGGGACCAAAAATGTGTTAGACACTTTGACCTAATCATGTTTTGCAAAGTGTTTTTTCTTTAATTGCTAATGTGACCTTTTTACACCACAGACTGAACAAAATGAAGCATTGCTTGGTAATTAGTCAACAAAGTATTGATAGTTACGTAAATATCGTCGTACTAACAGAATTTTGGTTGACTGTAATCTATTACATTACTTTCTATCAAAGTTATCTGACATTATCAAGATGAATTTGTTCTGAATCTGTTCTTGTCATGTTTGATTACCATTTTCTAAACTATAGTGAATAAACTGTGAAAATGTGAGAGATGTTGAAGGTGCCTGAATACATTTTGGTTTAACTGTACATCACAATAAGGAAGAAAAGACGATGAGTGCCACATACACACTGGATCACTGATTTCCAATTTATTTATTATCAGTAAATTGTATTTTTGTTTTAATACAACTGAAATACTAAGCTTTTGCTTTACCCAACACCATGATTTTACTTTCACTCGCAATGCAATAGAATATTTAATTTTGTTTTTGATCAAACGTCCACTGGCTGGCTGTCAAGTGTTTGCTGTACTTTGTGTGTGACCGTCTGTGAGCAGATCAGACACGAGTCAAGGTCACAAAGATGTCCTCACTGGAGTGTGACTATTAGAGCAAACTTCATTGTTATTCTATCACTCGTAGCGGGATTAGAAATATATCAGAAACGCTCATGAGAAGGTGAAGAGGTACTGATACACTCAGCAGAGGCGAGAAACACCTGAATTTTGTCCTACAAGAAGCCCTGTGACATTTAATCTATCGCTGCAGGGAAGACGAGAGATAGGACGAGTTTCATCAAAGTATGTCAACACTGGAGAGGAGGGCGAAAGACACGGTACAACCTCACGTCTGAAACCCACCGCGATTGCTTGAGAAAAGTGAAATATTACAGACCAATGAGCATTTGTCTCCCAGGTGTCTTTGCAGTGGGTTTGTTTGTGATTTGTGCCCTAAACCAGTTCAATGAAAACCTGCCCTGCAGCTGATTCCAAAGATGTCAGTGGTCTTGTCAATCACACACAACTACACAACTGACCTCCACTAGAGGTGGCCAAAGAAAACAGCTGCAGACAGGGTTTGCACTTAAAGGGATAGTAAGACCTTGGTTAATCTTCGGAAGACAAATTAAGATATCTTTGATGAAATCCGAGAGCTTGCATAGACAGCAATGCAACTGACACGTTCAAGGCCCAGAAAGGTAGTAAGGACATGATTACAATAGTCAATGTGACATTAATAGTTCAATCTTAATGTTATGAAGCAACAAGGATACTTTTTGTCCGCAAAGAAAAGAAAAATGTGTTGAGCTACTGAGCAAGTTTAAAACATATAGAGCTGTAATCATAACTGTGTATAAATTACAAATGTTGCTGTTTTTACTGCCTCTAGTGTTCATGTCTGTTGGAAACTGCAGTGATATGTACTTATTGGTAAGTATTTTGCTCCTTGCAAAAAACTTCCCACAGGTACGTTTTCATCATGAGATCAGGTGGCCGGTTTGTGTATGTTAGGTGTTAGGTGTTTGTGAAGTGATGATGCAAAGCAAATACAGCAATGTTGAAAACTTGTACAATGGAAAATGACATCAAGAAGCATCCGGGGGGCCAGTTCAGTCACATAATACCTGAAGAAGGGAAAAAAAGCCTACAGAAATCACTGCAGTTTCATGAATTCGAACTTCAAATATTTATCCTGAAGGCAGCTTTAAAAAGTTTGAAGTTTCTCTCTGCAGGCAGAGTCATCCCCAATCGAGTGGTTGTGGTAAGGCTGGTGAAAGTTTCAAGTTTCAAGCATGTAATACTGGCCCTGCATTAGTTAAAACATGCTATAATCGATTCGTGTTGTTGTTGATACATGTTGAGACATGTTTAACATTTCTCACATTATCAGTTTATTTGCTGTAGTTTAGAAAATGGTAATAAAATGACAATTACGCAGAGTTAAAATTAATTTTGATAATGTCAGATAACTTTGATAGAAAGGTATGCAATTCTTTACAATCAACCAACAATTCAGACAACTGTATGACAATATTTGCACAACTATCAATACTTTGTCGACCAGTTACTAAGCAATGCTTAATTTTGTTCAGTCTGTGGTGTAAAAAGTTTGCACTGGCAATTAAAGAAAAAAACACTTGAGCAAAACATGGTCAGTTCAAAGTATCTGAATAATTTTAGGTCTCAAATGGTAATCAAATTTACTGGTAATCCACTCACTGTATGAAGAATTGTTGGGTATAATATGTCACAGTTACCTCACATACATGAACGAACTATAGTGTCCTACACCCACTAGTAAAAAAAAATATCAAAAATTATATATGATGTCTGAATAATTTTTGGTTTGACTGTGTTAATGATTCAACTTGTTTGTGTCTTTATTAGTGGTGGGCCGTTATCGGCGTTAACGTGCTGCGTTAACGTGAAACTCTTATCGCGCGATAAAAAAAATATCGCCGTTAATCTATTCTCAAATTTGGGTTGGGAGCTGGGTCTAAACTACGCAAGCTATGATGACTTTCACCTTGATAGTTTAACGCGGATGTATACCGAAGACTGTATAGAATATGGTCGCGTGTTTAAGTCTCCTCCGCCAAAACACAGACGGGATCGCGTCGTCCTCCATTCATAAAAACCGAATCTACTATAGACCATTTCAAGGACGTAAACAATAACAAGCGCGTTGGAGCCCTACTGCGCATGTCCGGTCCTGAAGCATTTCCGGTAGCGCTATTTCTCCGATCTGACAATGCTAGCACATTCTTTTAAAATCTAGCGAAAACGCTAGTTAAGTTACAAAGCTGCTCATTATCTAATCGATGCTGCGTGCGTGTACATGGGAGATTGCTAAAAGCATATCACATGGATGAGAACGGAAATGTGGCGAACATTTATTCGTACAATGGATGCCATCAGACTGAAGAAAGACAGTGCAACTTACTTCATGTTTTGTTCCTAAGATATCCGGAGAGGTTGTTCGTGATTAATTCACTTGCATTGCGTGGTCAGTCTGTATTTCTGTTTAAATATTTGTTTTCATTAGAATATTACTTTTCACAACACATATTGTTTCAATACAACACTAAATGTATGCTATTAAACCAAGCGCTCGATGCTGTTATTACGTATTGAATTCATTTCAAAATGTGTTTGGTTTGGTCGTGTTTTGTTGCTGTGGAACAGTGCAAGAAGAGGGTATGAATGCTCCGAGTCATCATGTGATCACAAATAAACAAGACGAACGCAATTCAATGCAGGCTACCGTGTTTTGCATTAACCTGTATATCTGCAGATTAATAAATGCCCGCACAAACACACTACATACAGCATTCATAAATGTTTTTATGCACGTATTTACTGTACACACCCACACATTATATATTTATATATATATGAAAGGGAATATTGGTGTAATGTAAAGGCTGATGCCAATTCAGCTTTGCATAACACATTTTTTATAACAAAAATCATTTAAATAATAAATCATGTTAATGAACATAAAATACTTTTTTCAAAAACAAAGAAATACTTTGTCCAAACTTTTGACCAGTACTGTATATAAACAAAGAACATTCTCTCACTTTCAACTGTTTTTATTTCCAACACATGTATTGATATGTAAATATTTGTATGAACATAAATGCTTCAACAAATGAAACAACAACAACTGAAACAACATTTGAACTGAAATGGAGAACAAAGGGGGAACAAATGTCAAAAGCAGCAGTCTGTATCTGGCCTGGTCATCAGTAGCTTTAAGTACTACACTGAATTAGTGAATACTACTCAAGTTCTCAAACACATCTGGGTGTTCATATGGTCAGATGTATTTTGTCACTGCAGGACGATCAGCTGTCCTTGGGTGTCTACAGAGGATGGCTCTCCTAAGGATAAAAGTAGAAAAACAATTATTTAATATAATGCACAATATTTAAAAAAAATAATGCTATTATTGCTTAATACGTCAGTATATGTTGGAATTAACATTACCAAAGCTTATGTGATGGAAAAAATATTCACCATTAACATTACCTTTTGTAAACTACTGCTGATAACTGTTACACAATACCACGTTCAAGTTTACTTTCATGTTACTCACTGCTTTTGTCAACTGACAAGATAACTAGACGACTAATATGAACTTAGTTATAGCCCACATAACACTTAGCAATAAAACAGAAATAAAAAACTTGCCTTTTTTCACTAACGTTACACACGAATCAAAATGCAAGCTGCATATGTAAACAATGACAAAATGCTACTTTAAATTATACGGCATCATACTTGAAGAGTTAACGTAAAGATATACATATAATCAGATTAATTAAAAACGACATTTACTTGCCTGAATCGAAATGTGCGCTGTATATCCTAGTTGCTTGTTGTTATCCAGCCTTCTCATTCACTGCCGCAACTCGGGTGCGTTTCTCGGAAATATACCGTAAAACGCGTTTCATAATGTTAGTTCCAGCCCAGGGGAAGCACACAACCACCGAACGACAAGAATCTAATTTTAAATTACACATTTAAACAGGAGGATTGTATATATTTGACCGCAATCCACTGTTCATAAAGCGCTTCTCGCCATTGTTTTCAATGCGCTGGATCATTAACCGGAAACTTCCTGGGACCAACGACGTCACTTCCTTAAGCCGCCGAATAGCGCTTGAAATGGTCTATAGCGAAATGCCACGTAAATTCGTCGTTTTTTGGATTCATATATCAAATGTTGGTCAGTCACTTAATTCAAATCGCGATATGGATTAGTGTATGTGAAAGCTGAAATGCAAAAAGACCGTTTTAATATGAATCCGGTATGTTCCGTTTGCCTAGCTGTATGTATGCATTGCGGAGACGAGCTTTTACTACACGCATACTGAAACACACGTGACGCTCCCGGTAATTTTTGGCATTTTCATCTCACATGAACAGATAAACTCAATCTCCCAAACTGCTGTGAGTGTCACTTTTACCGTTTCTT
>NC_133364.1:24889419-24966231 GCF_049309525.1 Garra rufa
CACGAGCCGCAGGGTTTAATTTGGTTTTGTCTGTGTATGTTTTTTTGACTCTCAAAGCCGTACGACCCATTGACTGCCATTATATGACTGACAGACTGCAACAGTTTGAGTTAAAAATCTTCGTTTTATGTTCTACTATAGAAACAAGTCACCTACATTTTGAAAGCCCTGGGGATAAGCAGATAAACATCAAATTTTCATTTTTGGGTGAACTATCCCTTTAACCTCGTTTTGATGTTAATGAATTTGGAGTATGAGCAGCTGCAGTAATTTGCATTAACTCGCCTAAACCATCTCCATATTAGGGCTTTTCACAACCTTTTACAGCCTTTTGTCTCTCAGCAAACATGACATTCTCTTAAGACACGCTCGTCTGAGATCCTTGAGCTACTGCAAGTGTCCTAGATTACAAATTTCTTATTAACCAGCTGTACGTGTATGTATCTGGGGTTTTATACAAAGGAACCTCGCAGCTTGAGCTAAATTTGTGGGTTAGTGAAAGAGACCTAATATTTAGTGGTCACTCACTATTCAAAGATATTTGACCTCAGAATGCTGTAAATGGCAACCTGATCTCATGACGAAAACATACCTATGGGAATGTTTTCGCAAGATGCGAAATACGTACCGCCATACATATTTGATGTTAAATGTCCACTGAGTGGCGCTAAAAGAGTGTTCAGTTTTTCCCCCGGAACAGATGAACGTACATATGGTACTTTTTATGTTATGTTGGTTTTGTACGTGTCACCACAGTTCTAACTTGAAATGTCCGTTGAGTGGCGCTATAACTCTAATGCTCTGTGACGTTTTAAAATAACGTACCATCTGCACTATAACTAAATCTACCTGATATTATAAACAAAAGCGAATGTGATTTTAAAACACAATTGCAAGCATGCCAATCCCTTATCTTGAGTCATGTTTTCTAGGGGCCAAGCACCGAAGGTGCGGTGGCACCGTATCCGTTGGCGTTCTTCTTCTTCCGTTTCCTCCGCAATTGCGTCTATTTGTGGGAAAGTTGTATAATTTGGCACACTGATAGAGGACAGTTTGACATGTCACCATAGCCAATTTGGAGTCTCTAACGCCAGCACTTGTCCAAAGTTGTCCTAAGTTTCACATTCTTTTTGCTAATAACTTTTGAACCGTAAGCCACAAATCAAAATTCTTTTTTTCTTAGAATCCTTGGGTCATGCTGAGTCGAATGAACAACAAAATTCAAAAATTGTAAGGTTTAGTTTTTTTTTTCCTATAATTAATTGTTTGAAAAACCTACTTTTTTGAACTAGTCCTAGACGGTTTGTCTAATTTTCACCAAAATTGGCTCAGATCATCTTCAGACCATGTTGGCAAAAAGTTATGGAATTCAAGTTGATTGGACAAACCGTTCTCGAATAACACGAAAATGAATTCTACGAAAAGCATGCAAAAATGGATGTGAGGCCATATCTCCGCAACGGTTTGTCGTATTAAGACCAAACTTGGTTTGTGTTATAACAGGCATGCCTTGAGGATACATGCAGTGTTTCATCACTAGTGGTCAGGAGATATGAAAAATGGCTATTTTTGATTATAACTTCTCAATGGTTTGGCCAAAAATCTCGAAACTGGTCTTGTTAGATTCGGAGGAGCATGCCGAGTCGAACCATTCCCATGGCATCCCATGTCAGCCATTTTTGGCGTCAGCCATTTTGAATTATGTTATAAAATGATATATTGGTTGGTCAAACTTCCTGTCCACCATTTTGATTTATGTTGAAAACATACTTTTCCGAACTCGTCCTAGACTGTTCATCTGATTTTCACCAAAATCGAGTCAGATCATCTTCAGACTGTGCTGACAAATAGTTATGGAATTCACGTTGATAGATGAAACCGTTTTCGTACAGCGCCTCTACAAATTTTAGGCTTGATGCCAAAATGACCTTTGTCACCTCACACTGAACACACTACATCGATTTGATAACAGCGCCACCTGTTGGTCAAACGTAATAAGCCATTAAATCATATCAGTAGGCGTTCTATTTTTCTTTCATTTTGACTAAAATCATCTTAAAATGGCTTGCCTTTACTCATTGTTGCAGTTGGTCTGGTGTTCCTGTCATCCTTAGCTTCTGATTTTCCCTTTGGAGTGCTTGGCCCCGTAATTGCTGCTTGCAGCTATATTTTACCCTTGGGATTCTTACCCAAGAATTCCGCATCCCAAGTCCAATTCCATGCTGGCTGAGCTACCAAGCAAGCCTGTCACATCTGGAAAGTGAAACATATGGGGCTGTAATCATAACTGTGTACAAAACGATTGTAAGTGCTCGCTGTTTCACCGCCCCTAGTGTTAATTTCTGTTGGAAACTGCAGTGATATGTACTTGCGAAAAAGTTCCCACAGGTATGTTTTCATCATTAGATCAGGTAGGTAAATAGCCAGTCAGAATTAAGTATTCCAGAGAGCTAAGCTAATGTTATGCCACTTGATCTTGATGCTGTTCTCCTCCCATTTACGATTCCTTGACTTGTTCTTTTATCCCAATATTCTGTCCCAGTGGAATTCAAATTCTTTTCTGCGTTTATAGTCCCTTATGTAAAAGGGTCATTTAGAAATGTGGAATGCATTTTTATGTCCGTTCTTATCATCTGTTTTAGTTGTAGGCTCAGCGGGTGCCTGGTTGGAGAGATAATGGTAATTGACAGTAACTGGAGCACTCTGTCATTTGGACACGAATCCTCGTGTGGATTGAGGAAGAACTTGGAAAGTGGCGCTTTCATTCATTTGTTCTCAGTAAGGACGGAATTACAATGGACCATCAATGTGTGACTTTAAAAGGTTGGGTGCTTCAGAGAAACGCCTGGGAGGAAAAGCAGTTAAACAGTCCTCAAACGGACAGACTTTCCCCGTCTCTCATTTTCTGTCTTTTCAGTGGCTTCTCATTAGATGAAAGGTTTGTCAAAGCAATATCGCCCTCGAGTGCACGGGTAGGGCAGAGTGGAAATGCCTGTCAAATCAAAGTTGGGAGATTGGACAGCCATTAATTTACCTCAGGCTGCTCTGTATGCTTCCCTTTGAAGTCCATAAACAACACCCTGGAGTTACACGACTGAAAAATGTCCCAGCGTTCCCCCATTCGCACTAGCTGGTGTATGACATCCTGAGGGGAAGACTGAAGTGATGGAGGCACTCCTTTGATTCCCAAAACTGTTTTTCACTTGCACGCATTCTCTTTCATCAATGACTTTAAAGGAAGTGCAAGCTCAAAACAATGCGCTGGCTCCGTTTGCTTCAGCTGAGATTTGTCTCATGCTTCCTGATGAAAATGGGCACTGAGTCTCCTTTTAGAGATTTTTGTAGCACTTTCCGTGTCCAGTGGGCATTTAAAGTCCCAGTTTGAGCAGATGGCATGTGAATCCATTTGTCGAGTTTTATGTATCTGTGTTTTTGGCAATCTGGATGTTTGTTAGCAAGATGTATGCCGGTCTGGCTGCGATGTGAAGGTCAGGCTCCTGTCTCCATCCAATCTCATTGCAGCTTCATCACAAGACTGATTTCAAAGAAATCAAACGTCATGTTCTGTTTGTGGTAGACTGGTTAGAGTACTTTTTTCACAGCAGCAGAGCTGGGTAGATTACTTACAAATTGTAGTCTGTTAATGATTGCAAATTACTAAATTAATTAGACTACTTTTGGATTACATTTTAAAAGGAACAATTAAAAAACGAAAGGAGGTATAATAATTTATTGCTGTTGTGTGAATTTAGGTAATCATTTAATCAATAAAAAAGTAATTGATTATGACTCATTAAGTCTGATTACGTGTATTTTAAAATGTAATTTAATCAAATTCTTTGGAATCTGATTATGTACTCCAGCTGTAAACTGCACAACAGTATAACAAACTAGATTTTTACTAGGTGGCGATTGTTGTATTACTCTACACTGGACAAGACCAGACCCAGTCCAGGACAAAACAAGTTCAAACTTACTCTTAATCTTGACCACATTTTTATAGCTACCTGATCTCACAACAAAAATGTGAAATATGTACCAATAAGTACATATCACTACAGTTTATAACAGAAATGAACAGTAGTGGTGGTGAAACAGTGAGCAATTACAATCGTTTTGTACACAGTTATGATTACAGCCCGATATGTTTCACTTTCCAGATGTAACAAGCTTGCTCGGTAGCTCAGCCAGCATTGGACTTGGAACTGGAATTGGCATTGGACTTGGAATGCGGAATTCTTGGGTAAGCATCCCAAGGGTGAAAAACACGACTCACGATGATAGAGCTGAAAGATGAGAGATCAAAAAATAAGCTACAACAACCTACAATGATAAAAATCCACCCAGTGGTATTTTTTTAGTCTTTAAAAGTATTATCCCCTTTTTAAAATCAGGTCGTTCTCAGCTTCTTGTCGGTGTGATGACACACCAACAGAGGCCGCTCCCACAATAATTGATTGACATGAGCGTCTAGAGGTGGAACACTCTACGAAAATGAACACTAGAGGTGGTAAAACATCGAGCACCTGTAATCATTTTTGTACACAGTTGTGATTACAGCACCATATGTTTCTATTTCCGGCTGTAACAAGCTTGCTCGGTAACTCAGCTGGCACGGAATTGGAATTAGGATGCGCCGTTGCGCTCCAGGTGTCCCGTGTTCGAATCCCGACTCGAGGACCTTTCCCGATCCCGCCCCCTATCTCTCTCCCACTTCGCTTCCTGTTACTTCTGATCTTTCCTATCACAATACCGGCAAAAATGCCAAAAAATAAATCCAAATATGAGCAGGATGTGGAATCGCTGGGTACGAATCCTGTGAAAAACATGAATCACAATTAAAGAGCTGAAAGATGAGAGATCGAAAAACATGCTAAAATGGCATGCTTGCGTAATCAGATTACTTTTTTCAAGTAACTAGTAAAGTAACGCATTACTTTTTAATGTAAGTTACTTTTCCAAATAAGTAACGCCAGTTACTTTTTCCCCAATTATTGATTAAAAGCTCTCCTGTGCCTATGTTGAGAGATATCGGGAGTAAGATGGTACTTTAGTTCTAGGATAAATGTGAACATGCATTACTTCATCTCACTCAAAAAAAAAAAAAGATTCAGTTTTCCTCAAAATTAATAAAAACAGTGAATGCAACTCAGAAGATGATGCAAACCTGCAATAATTAAATGTTAAAAATACAAATAGCTTTTATGTATTTAATCCCATTTTATGATCCCGTTGATGATCCAATGCATTCATACTAATAAGCAAAAATTACTCAAAACAAAACTAACATTTTTTCTTTTTAATACTGAAGAAAGTTGAACTTTCTTCTTCTGTGGTCTACTGTACAGACGTGAATTTATTTTTCCTTCAACCTGAGGCTTTTGGTGTGAAAGGCCTTTTACTTTTGCCAAAAATATAACTTTTTATATTAAAAACAAACAAGCAAACCCTGCCCAGATTTAAAAAGTAACGCAAAAGTAATGTAACACATTACTTTCCATAAAAAGTAACTGAGTAACATAATTAGTTACTTTTTTAGGAAGTAACTCAATATTGTAATGCATTACTTTAAAAGTAACTTTCCCCAACACTGCTTGCGATTGCGTTTTTATGTTACATTCACTTTTGTTCATCGGGTATGTTTAGTGCAAATGGTACTGTGGCGGGAGGAGCAAACGACAGACACAGTGGGTGTGGCGTCAGGCCTCGGAGAGGCTTTTATTAAACAGAAAATGAAAGAAGAGTGTCCAAAGGGGGAAATAAAGTGTCCAAATAAAAAGGAGATCTGGTGTCCTCGAGTGCTGGGGTTCCGTGAAGGAGGGGCAGTGTTCGATAGGGAAGGGTCCAGAAAAGGGGCGGAGTCCGGCGGCCGCACGCGCTCCCCGCTTCGGTCCGGAACGCGAGGGGCGGCGGCATCTCTGGCAGCAACGTCCTCCTTCTACCGCTCTACGGCGCTTTCGGGGATTCGACGGCCCGGCAACCTGGCCCGTCAGCCGACTAACGAGTGCGGCGTTCGTCCGGCAGCTCGTCTTCTTGGCGGCGCTGGCTTCCCTCTTCACCCCTTCCTGGACCCGCAAGGACACCAGCGTGCATGCACGGGAGAGAGACCGGTCTCCTGAGGAGAGGCGCGCTCGGCATTTAAACAGCGGCGTGATGAGGCTTCATTCCATTCAGGTGCTCCTCATCACATGCCGCCAGCCCGAGACGTTTTCGCGCCCCTCCTCTTCCATTCACACCCACTCCCGTCGGGAGCCTGGAGAAGGGCGGCGAATAAGGGACGGGGTGGTGATGATAATTAGGGGGGAGGCAGCCGACTCGCCACAGTACGTTATTTAAAAATGTCACAGAGCATTAGAGTTATAGCGGCACTTAATGGACATTTCAAGTCAGAACTTCGGCGACACATACTAAACCAATGTTACATTAAACGTACTATATGGACGTTTACACAGGTATGTTTTCGTCATGAGATCAGGTTGTTTTATTGCTCCAACAGTTTGGACCTTGTTTTTTATCGACCCAACAACAATGCTTCCTTTAGCAAGAAACACTAATTAGCACACACCAATTAGCAAATGTGCAAATTCATTCATCTTGCCACTAACTGTTGGCAAACACACAGAGCTCAGAGCATCCAAGCAGATTAGATTCACTGCGATTGAGTAAGGTGCACTCGCTTTGCGCTGTTTGTCTTATGTGCATTGACACTGTTATTTCACAGCGTTTTTGAAAAAGCATTTCACCTTATGTTAGCGATCTAAACCTCACCGTGAGTTAAAGAGTGCTGATCTGCGAACAGAAGCGCAAGCTCAAAAGCGTTCTTGTGAGCCACTTAGTCACAGCAGGACTCCATAATCATTAGTCATGGTGAATCCAACAAGGCAATTGTTTATAGAGCAACAGAAGAACGACACTTAGCTAAGAGGCAGCTCTTTGCGCGTTCCAATTACCTCGCAGCTAGAACAGCTCTTGGTACAAGCTCCAAACGAGAGAGCCTCAGAAGAACTAGATGAGTTGTGAAAGTGGCTGTCGGGCCTGTAAGGGCATCTAGGCAATGATTAACAAGCACGTCACCACCTGAAGTCAACGCATTTCATTGCAGGAAGCAACTGACTAACTCTACAAGACCACCCCCTCCACTTGTCTGAAGAGGAAAACATGTCACTTGCCTTGACCGGAGCACTTCACCAAAGAGCACCAGAATAATTCACCTTGGATCCCAAAGCACATTGCAGTCGACAACGAGATATTTACCTATTCAACCTTAGCCGCTGTCGCACACAATAAACGCCCCTCTGGGGAAATAACATTGAATGCGCATCTACACTCCATTCTTCTTGCGACAGCCTTGACAGATCAAATAGAAGGGCAGATCTTTCACTCTTACAAAGTTAGCATCCAAAACACTTTCCAAGAACAACTTGCAGGCGGAATATCAATAGAGTTTTTTGTTGTTTGTGATTCCAACCTTAGTTCAAATCCTTTGGGTCAGCCTACCGTATTCTCCCCGTATTTTGATGGACAGCGCGTTTGGTGCAAGCCAATTTGTGTTTGAGTAGAAGTTGATGTTTTGTCATATAAAGTTACTTTTCTAGCCCAGTGTGGCCTTGTTGCTAGAACTGCCGTGGACCCAGGATCACACAAATTAGCTTCTGTGGCACCTCGTGGGAAATCCCAGACTGCCTCTACCTCAGACTGATTGATACCTGATGGCTAAATTGGGTTGTCTGTCAAGTTGATTTCCACAATTACTCTCAGGTCTCAGGATACAAAAAGCATACGGTATGTTGCTGAATGTTTAAAGTATTTTTCTGGGGAAGTTGATGAAAACTCTCTCAAACTGTTCCAGAAGGTCTATTCAGGAATACCATCTGCCTAATTGCAGCAATTAGCTGGATACCACATTGCTTTAAATACACCTGATGCCACTATGTGCCCTTGTTTAAACTGTAAGAAAAAGTTGTAGTTGAAGTGTTAATGTGTAATTATTAGTGCTACTTGCTAAGACAGGATTTGAACAAATGCTTCAGAGCATTACTTGTGACTTAGACACGAATGAATCTTCAAATCATGTTGATTGTTTAAAACAGGTGTGCTATTATAGTTGTGTTAATGGCTATTACTGCATGTTTCTGAACAGATTTGAAAACTATAATTGCCAAAAAATATCACTTGCCAACTTGGTTTCAAAGAAAATCTGGGCTTCATACACTGAGCAGCCAAGGATGGCACACTACCAAAGAAGTGCATAGTTGTTGTTGAAAATTTGGCTAAGCACATTTGGATGCAGACTTGGATGAGTAGACATAGTCAGTATGGCCTGAACAGATAACAAGTTAAAGGTAAGAGGCTTTAACTCTTTTAAATAAGGTGTCAGACACAACATTAAACAGGTTTGTAATTTTCCAACTGTAGGGTTTATTGTAAGTGGCACTCACCAAATTTTTAATTTTCGTATCTGTTTTAGATGAAACGGAACACCCTTTTAGTTGCCATCACTTTGAAAGTGTCACAAAATGAAGAAGTATCTTAATTAGGGATGCAAAACATTATTTGAACGTTATCGGAACCGGTTGATAATGGCTTAAAATGTCAACATAAAAACATTTATGCTGATATGTCTTGCCGATAACACTAATAACCCACATGTGCCTAGGGTATGTAGACATTCTTGAACCAAACTTATGATCTTTTTGAACATTTAATCTGAGAATGCCAAGTACAAAATGCCGTTTTACGGTGTGCGATAGAGTTAACAGTCACTAGCTGCGTTTCCATCACCCCTTAAATTGTGCAAATTGAAATTGCGAATTGAAAATATGCGTAATGGAAACGCGTCAATTGCGCAAAAACTCCCATACTGTATATCGCAAAAAAGTTTTTACGCTCACATGAGGTGGTTTTTCAGGCAATTCGAAAAAAGGAATATTTCGCAAAACAGCCGTGGAAATGTTTTTTTTTTTTTTTTTCCACATTTACAGGTCACATTCGATTAAATATACAAAAACTTGTTTGTTAGAATTAAATAAACAATAATGAAGTTCTTTTGTAATGAGAAATATTGAAAGTTTTGAAAGTAAGTCCAAATCAACTATAAATCAATAACTGCATTTTTTTATACCACAATGCTTACGTGATCTTTTCTTTAGACTGTGACAGCAATGACTTGAGACTTGGACTTGAACCCTGTGACTCGGCAAGTCTTTATGGCCTACCTTTCTGTTCCTACCATTCTGGGCTGCGTTTCCCAAAAGCATCGTAAGCTTAAGTACATCGTAGACCCATTGAAACCAATGGAGCTACAATCAACTTAAGCTTACGATGCTTTTGGGAAACGCAGCCCTGATCAATATAGGATGGTACGGTGCCCGCCAGGGGACACCTTCGGTTCACTTATGTTTGTCGTGGCCACGACATAATATCACGTTCCCACGAGTTAATATGACGTTCCCACGAATTAATATCTCGTGGCCACAACATAATATCATGTTCCCACGAGTTTATATGTCGTGGCCACGACAAACATAAGTGAACCGAAGGTGTCCCCTGGCGGGCACCGTAGGATGGTTACTGAAGTCTATGATCACTGGTATGACTAGCACAGCTTTTGGCACTGAGCCAGAGAGGGACTCGCTAAGTGAGCGCATTGTTTTCATCCACATAATGTTTAGGATATTTAATGTTTTAAACATTTAAATTACACATATTTACTTTAAATCACTTATAATTATAGTAATCAGAAGAAACGCTGATGTATATTAAAACAGCAGTAGCCTAATAATAGACTAAAACTTTCAAACATAATTTGATTATTTTTCACATCAAACACTTGTATGTAGCCTATATATAAATTTCACTCTATTCTTCCAGTTTACCATTTGATGAATTCACATGTTGTTAATCGCACAGGCTCTACTAAATGGTAGCGCATACATAGCCCCTAAACTATCAACTGTGATCATTATGAACTTGTTTAAAACACAAAATACATTTACTTGCATATAAAATAAATTTGAACAAATTTGAATAAGTTGTTGTCAATAATTTGTTGAAGGAATAGCCTATATAAGAACCTAAAATAATATAGAGCTACAACAAAACTTATCACCCAGCCCGTCTTTTAACCCATTCACTGATGGTTTCTTATTTTTATTTAACATTTGTTTACATAATAACTATTATTATATATTTACTTTTCTGCTTCGTTTTATGTATCTCTTTGCCAGTAATTAACATTCTAGTAACTGGTATGTTTCTGGTACGTATCAAGTACCATAAATGTTTTGTAAATAATACCCATCAATCATGTCAGTAAAGCTATGTGTATTTCAGTAGGTGGTGATAAATGAACGTCTGTATGCTGTTAGAGCAAGTTATTAAATATTTGACTTGGATTGATTTATTAAAATCACTAAATCATTAACAAATGAAACAGTGGACTTAAAATAAATTATTCATTCAATCAGGCCTATATTTGTTCACAAACAAAGATTAATTCATCAAGGAAACACCACTAATTATTATATCTTTAGAATTATTCTTACTATAGACTATTAATGACTTTAAATTCGAGACTTACTTGTGACTTGCAAAACAATGACTTGGTCCCACCTCTGGAAATAAGTATTTGCTCCCTTATCAATCAGCAAGATTTCTGGCTCTCAGGTGTCTTTTATACAGGTAACATCCTGAGATTAGAAGCACTCTCTTAAAGGAAGTGCTCCTAATCTCAGCTTGTTACCTGTATAAAAGACACCAGAAGCAATCAATCAATCAGATTCCAAACTCTCCACCATGGCCAAGACCAAAGAGCTGTCTAAGGATGTCAGGGACAAGATTGTAGACCTACACAAGGCTGGAATGGGCTACAAGACCATCGCCAAGCAGCTTGGTGAGAAGATGACAACAGTTGGTGCGATTATTCGCAAATGGAAGAAACACAAAATAACTGTCAATCTCCCTCGGTCTGGGGCTTCATGCAAGATCTCAACTTGTGGAGTTTCAATGATCATGAAAACGGTGAGGAATCAGCCCAGAACTACACAATAATCTCAAGGCAGCTGGGACCATAGTCACCAAGAAAACAATTGGTAACACACTACAGTAAAGGACTGAAATCCTGCAGTGCCTGCAAGGTCCCTCTGCTCAAGAAAGCACATGCACAGGCCTGTCTGAAGTTTGCCAATGAACATCTATATGATTCAGAGGAGAATTGGGTGAAAGTGTTGTGGTCAAATGAGAACAAAATCGAGCTCTTTGGCATCAACTCAACTCGCCGTGTTTGGAGAAGGAGGAATGTTGCCTATGACTCCAAGAACACCATCCCCACCGTCAAACATGGAGGTGGAAACATTATGCTTCTGGAGTGTTTTTCTGCTAAGGGGACAGGACAACTGCACCACTTCAAAGGAAAGATGGACGGGGCTATGTACCATCAAATCGTAGGTGAGAACCCCCTTTCCTTAGCCAGGGCATTGAAAATGGGTCATGAGACCTCTGAAAAATCTTAACTTGGAGTGGAACAAAATCTTTCCTGAGATGTGTGCAAACCTGGTGGCATACTACAAGACCTCTGTGATTGCCAACAAGGGTTTTGCCAGCAAGAACTAAGTCATGTTTTGCGAAGGGGTCAAATACTTATTTCACTCATTAAAATGCAAATCAATGTATAACTTTTTTGAAATGCGTTTTTTCTGGATTTTTTGTTGTTATTCTGTCTCTCACTGTTCAAATAAATTTACCGTTACAATTTTAGACTGATAATTTCTTTGTCAGTGGGCAAAATGTACATAATCAGCAGGGGATCCTTTTTTTTCTTACTGTATTTAAGAAAAATATGTTATGTAAATATATTTAGATATAAAATAAATTATACATTTATAAATATACAGTCGTGGCCAAAAGTTTTGAGAATGACACAAATATTAGTTTTCACAAAGTTTGCTGCTCAACTGCTTTTAGATTTTTGTTTCAGTTGTTTCTGTGATGTACTGAAATATAATTACAAGCACTTCATACGTTTCAAAGGCTTTCTCAATGGGATTAAGATCTGGGGAGTTTCCAGGCCATGGACCCAAATTTTCAACGTTTTGGTCCCCAAGCCACTTAGTTATCACTTTTGCCTTATGGCACGGTGCTCCATCGTGCTGGAAAATGCATTGTTCTTCACCAAACTGTTGTTGGATTGTTGGAAGAAGTTGCTGTTGGAGGGTGTTTTGGTACCATTCTTTATTCATGGCTGTGTTTTTGGGCAAAATTGTGAGTAAGCCCACTCCCTTGGATGAGAAGCAACCCCACACATGAATGGTCTCAGGATGCTTTACTGTTGGCATGACACAGGACTGATGGTAGCGCTCACCTTTTCTTCTCCGGACAAGCCTTTTTCCAGATGCCCCAAACAATCGGAAAGAGGCTTCATCGGAGAATATGACTTTGCCCCAGTCCTCAGCAGTCCATTCGCCATACTTTCTGCAGAAGATCAATCTGTCCCTGATGTTTTTTTTGGAGAGAAGAGGCTTCTTTGCTACCCTTCTTGACACCAGGCCATCTTCCAAAAGTCTTGGCCTCACTGTGCGTGCAGATGCGCTCACACCTGCCTGCTGCCATTCCTGAGCAAGCTCTGCACTGGTGGCACTCCGATCCCGCAGCTGAATCCTCTTTAGGAAACGATCCTGGCGCTTGCTGGACTTTCTTGGACGCCCTGAAGCCTTCTTAACAATGCAGTGGAAAGTTTTTTCGGGATTAAGTTCATTTTCATGACAAAGAAGGACTATGCAATTCTTCTGATCACTCTTCATAACATTCTGGAGTATATGCAAATTGCTATTATAAAAACTTAAGCAGCAACTTTTCCAATTTCCAATATTTATGTAATTCTCAAAACTTTTGGCCACGATAATGTATATAAATGTAAATATTTTTGTATGTGTGTGTCTTTATATATACATAGGAAATATGCATAACACACACACACACACACACACACACACACACACACACACTACATAAAGAAAAACTTTTATTTTTGAAGCGATTAATAGCAATTAAAAGATTTCAATGTACTCTCATTATAAAAGAACTTCATTATTGTTTATTTAATTCTAGTAAGTATGTTTTTGTTAAAAACTAACCAAAAGTAATTTGTTTTTCATATCTGCAGAAGAGAAACATATTCCTATCGGCATCAGCTATCAGCTGAAGTGAGTTGAAAAATATTGGCTGAAATCCAATTTTGTGCATCCCTAATCTTAATATAATTGAAATGTTGCCACAGGCATATTTTTCCTGTGAGAACGAGGTGGTATTTCTGCTGTTTTTAAATAAGTATAAATGCATATGCAAGTTATATAACCTAGTTGATGAGGAATTTATTAGGAAATGATTATGAAAGTTGAAAAGGAAAATACAAAGAGTAAGTGAATCAGGCTTTGTTGCATAGGCCAAATGAATGTACATTAGAAAGTAAATTTAAATGGACATTGTAGTCCATTTTATGCAATACAAAAAGGCATTACTGCAAAGATAACATTTTCCCCTCTAACTCACGCTGACTTTCAGTTAATGACATGTTGCATTATATGGGCTGCTCATATTTGGCTAGCAGATGTTTTTGCTGAAAGGCTACAGAATAAAATGAACAGAATGAGACTGTAATTCCACACATTATCAATCTTCATTTTATGTATCTTAAATCAAACGATGTGACATTATTAAACCCAGAAAACATTAGCACCATCATGCACGGCGATTTAATCTTCATAACAGAGAAGTTATTGGACATAGAGCCCTCATTTGGCCAAAGATAAAAGAGGATCCGTTCAACTCTCCACATATTCATCATCTAACTTTAAAGGTTAGTCGAGGTCTATAATGTCACACATCTGTCACCATTAAATACGCCTAAATCCGTCACATTAGCATTGTTCCTGAGGTGGACGTAGTGGAAAACATTTTTCCCCCTCTCCAGGCAGAGAGGATATTAAAAACTAAACAGGTTGAAAGAACCGCAGAAGATCACAATGCATCATATAGACAGAATGCGGCCTGCAGTGATTACGGTTCATTTTACCCCAGCTTTAAGATTGTTTCCCATCATGCAATGGAAAATGTGGATGCATTAATGCACTCAGTCCTATAGTGACAAACATATGCTCCACAGCATAGATAATGAACCCACACAACAGGCTTGTTTATTAATGCCTAGCTACGTCTAAGCGAAATATCAGCATTAATCTGACGTTTTTTCCACGGTTATTCACGGTTTCACTTACATTATATTGATTACTTAGTAATATGAATGCTGACAGGACATCTAATTTTAAAGCCATGGCCTAATGGGACCACTCATGTATATACAATGTATTTTCAACAAGCAAACCGAATATGAAATTTAATCTGTCCTGTATAGCTCCTGGGTGTTATTAAACTAACCTTCTCGGTGTAATTGTAACCCCCGCGGACCTTTTGTAAAGCATGAATTCAAAGCTCTTTTCAGCTGCGTAAGCTCTGATTAAAAACCAGCACCTAATAGAATTTTTTCCCCCGTTTTTCTTCTGTCGGTTCAATCGAGCGCATCATGACAGAGCAGCTATTAAAGAACATGTGAAGCCAAGATTTTGTAATAGTTTTGAAGGAAAAGTTTAACTGAATTTTATCAGTGGAAGAGAAAAACAGAAATTTTGAAGAATGTTGAAACCACTCTTTTCCATACAATGAATGTAGATGCCGTTGAGCTTTATGAATGACAACTAAGCACCACAGAAGTGCAATAATAGTAGTCTGTATGGCTCCTAAAGGAATATAATTACTGTAAGTGTGACCTGAATGTAATGCTTTTGGAACTGAAAACGTAATTGTGTGTTAATTAGAATTAAACAAAAAAGTATTGTACTTTAAATTTATAATAAATTCAATTAATTGAACTACAGAGTGCTTTTTTTGATCCACTTAAGCAGGATTTACAGTGAGTTCATCTTTATATGTAATTTCAAAATTGTTTCTATTGTCTTTAAAATACAATTAAGCAATATACACATCCTACATTTCAAGGTCACAGCTTAGTCCTATTTAAAGTTTCAACTTTGAGGATATTTTATGAATTAACTGTGTTCAGCCACTGCAAGAGAAATTGGTCATTCAATATCTATGATTTCTCAAATATTGCAGATTTACAATGACATAAATTCATTCAAGTCCCCCAAAAAGACTTGTTGTCCACTTAAGACAAATGCACGAGAAGTAAGGAATAATTGACGAAGGGCCAAATTCAACAAACCGAAGTTAATTATTCCGCTTATACTACAGTTACCACACCTCAAGATATCGATCAGTTGATATATTTCAAGACATGTGTCCGTTTTTTCTACTTAAAATGCTATTGTGATTAGGGTTACGCAGCTCATCCAATGCTATTGTTACTATTTCCAAAACGTCATTTTAGACCTAGCAACGACATTTGAGCGTTTGATAGCAAACTAATACAGTTAATAATGAAGTTTAGACAGACCGACAGACAAGCAGACGTACGGCAAGAGATATTAAGCTTGTGAATTACCTCTTTGAGTCTGTGCATCTCTCAAAAGTGATCGACAGCAGTGTCTCTACTAATAGTGAAACTTTAAGTTCATTTTCTTCAAGATCACGCCATTGTTACCTCACGTGTGAGAACTGTCATGTAGTTTTTAAGTTGTTAATTGTCAGAGCAGCGCTAACAACATTAGCGCATATGCTAATGTGTGTGCAAACTATATGTGTGTGTGTCTGTGAGGGAGAGAAAGTGGGAGAAATAGAGTATGTGCTTTCCGTACATAATAAAATGTAATTTTGTGGCAAAAACACAGGTCATTTTTATCCTGTTGTTTACTGTGTTTATTTGTCAGGCCAGTGTTGTCATGATCTCATGACGAAAACGTACCTGTGGGAACTTTTTCGCAAGACGTCACTGCAGTTGTCAAAAAAAAAAAAAAAGAACACTAGGTGATAAAACAGCGAGCACTTGTAATTGTTTTTTTATATGTTTCGCTTTCTGGATGAAACAAGCTTGTTCAGTAGCTCAGCTGGCATGGAATTGGACTTAGGACGCGGAATCCTTGGGTACAAATCCTGTGAAAAACATGACTCATGATGAAAGTCCTGAAAGATTGAAAAACAAGCTAAAACATCATGATTAGGTTATGACAAATTCGCTTTTGTTAATACCATCGGGTAGATTAAGGTGTAGTGCAGATGGTATGTTATTTTAAAACGTCACAGAGCATTAGAGTTTTAGCTCGACTCAATGGATGTTTCAAGACAGAACTGCAGTGACACAGACTGTACAAAACCAACGTCACATAAAACGTACCATACGTACGTTCATCTGTTCGTAGAAAAAAATGAACACTCTTTTAGCGCCACTCAGTGGATATTTCACATCGAATTTGTCGCAAAGCGTACATGCCGGTACGTATTTTGCGTCTTGTGAAAAAGTTCCCACAGGTACGTTTTTGTCATGACATCAGGTTGGAGAAAATACTATTAAAGCAAAATTATTTAAAAAGTAAAAAAAAAGTAAAACATAATTTGTCAGTTTGTTAGGAAACGATCATAGTGTATAACCTTTTCAAGTACAAAAAGTATAAATATACTTAAAGAGGTCATCAGATGTCCATTTTCCACAAGTTCATATGATTCTTTAAGGTCCTAATGAAAAGTCTATAATATATGTTGGTTAAAAATTCTCAAAAAAACCCCTCCTTTTACCTTTTCAAAATCAGCTCTGCAAAAAATCAACTCATTTTGATGCATGGTCCCTTTAAATGCAAACGAGCTCTGCTCGCTCCACCCTCTCTGCCTGGGATTATGAGCTGTAATGTTTACTTTAGCCACATTTAGCTGCGTTTAGCGGCAAAACTTGCCAACAAGCACATTATTAAGAAAGGCCATTTGCAAAGATGCATAAAAAACCCTTATACTCCCTTCTGCTGTGGGTGAAGCTGCATCACAAATGATTTGCACGAACATAGATGCATATGTAGATTGGGAATCGACGCTTTCCTTTTAAAAAGGGGATATTACTTTTAAAGATTAAAAAAAAAAATACCACTGGGTTGATTTTTATCATTGTAGAGTGGTTGTGTACACAAACTGCCAACACATGTTCAAACATGTAAAAGTTAGTTTTACATCCGATGACCCCTTTAAATGAACTAAAAACTGCTCATTCAATAGAATTATGCACACTTCTTTTTCACAAATGTACATGCTATTTTAATGTAGTACATTCTAGCCGACCTATTTCTTTAAATACAACACAATGTTTTCATAAAAACAGAGGTATGATAATTGATTCGCATGACCCTAAAATATAAAGAAAGTAAATGAGATTTTGATTTCAGGTCCGTGAATGCATCTTGGTTTAATTACTTGTCATACTGGGAAATTTCTCTATTGTATTTTGAGAGATTAATTAAGTTCCATTCAAGCAGAAGGTCCTTCAGTTATAAATCAGGTAATAATTACCTCTGAGGTTACGGAGAATCTTTTTTTCAACACGTGAAGGTGGCAGCAACCACAAAAGAGAAAAGGTAAACAAGAAATCCATCAGGCATGTTGTACTTCTTTTTCCAGAATTAAGATGCTACAAGACATAAAAGATTAATGACTGGCAGCGGAGGGGCTTCTGTTCTCTGAAAACAGGCCACAAATTCCCAAATGCAAGTCAACCAAGTGAAAATCCTTTTCAAAGTCTCCCTCTTTGGGTACAAGAAGCTTAAATCATTTTCTTTGAACTTGAAAGGAACCACATAAGGTTTCTGCACAACATTCAACAGCGTTTTACTGTTGATTTGATCACTGACAGACTTCGCTATTAAAATCACCATTAACATTCTCATTCATCTCAATAACATTTGCTCAGAAGAACTGTTATAAAAATAAATTAAAATACAGCTTCACAACTTTAAGAGTCCTCCTCATTAAAATTATATAAAATGGCTGACCGATGCACAACAAAACCAAGAAATCATATTAAGAAAATAGTTTTTACTTAAATGTTAAATGTCAATAATATGCATTGTCTTTTGCAGCTCTTAGGTGCATTTTAAAGAGAATCAAGACGCCACGGGCTAGACACAAGCGTGATGCATCTGGTAGAAAAGCAGATAGCTGAGAGAATATTAAAAGAGTGGAACAAACAAGCTTATAGCTTCATACTGGCATAATAAGATGCTCGGGAAACTCGGAAAGGGGATCAGCTGTCCATGACATTTGCTCGGTCTTTCCAGCTGTGCATTCATCTGGAAAGTACATTTTACCAGGGCGACCTTATGAAGTCTGGAGTATTTCTTTTATATGGTGTGATTTATCTATATTACGGCATATTTTTGCTCTCGAAATTTAATTTTCTCAGTGATTCATAATGAAGCAGCGACAGAGTAAAGTAGTACTTTAAAATGTAAAATGCTAGTTGCATGGTGTTTAGGTATCACACCTAACGAGGGAGGAATAATTTTAAATAAATGCAAATTAGCATCAAAATCCAGTGTTATACTTCAAAGAGAAGCTTGCAAAGCTCACAACAATATTAGATGCAGAATGTCAACTTTCATTGTTTTTGATTGATGTAACATCAGGTTTGATCATCATTCTCGGCTCTTTTTCTCCAAGGAGCTGTATTAATCATTAACCAGGTACCTGATGAGAATCACTGGTGTTCATTTTTAACAGCAAATTTGCCACATAGTTAAAGCATTTTCTTCATAATTCTTCAGCGATAATTACTCACGCCTAATTAGAGGTACCGTTAATCAAAATGCCCAAATTATGAATATTTTCTCCCACAAAGCACAGAATTTATGAAGTATGCATAATCATTAAGCATTTATTACAGGCCAAGAGTAAATTAGTTATTCTAATTAGAAAATGCATCGGGCTCATTAGAGCTCTACGATGTCGAGGAGTTTCCAAGAAACCAAAATCTAGAGTCATACATCCAACCGAAGAGGTCAACAGTAATTATATTTGTTAATATTGTGATGAATTACAAATCAGTTTGTAGCTCTGTTCCCAAACCTAGTGAGCTGCAAAAAACATATTTAAAACAGTTTGTTAGCCACGGATTTGGTCATTTGTCTTTGTGATAACACCTCATCGTTCACTTAAATAGTCAGCCGCTGTTGGTGGTCCGGATGTTTACAGTTTTAGCTGGTCGATCAGTCAGTGACCTGCTAGAAACCAGATAAAACGAATGACCATTTTCCGAAAGCGACCAGTTTAAGATATTCCAGCAGAGATTTTGATTACACTTTATGTCAACAGTCCACTTTAGACTATATTCTACTAACTATAATATAATCTACTAACAGTCTATATTAATAGACTGTTAAGATAAGGTTAGTTTAAGTAGAATAAGTTGACATACTTGCAAAGTTACTTAAAATAAGTAGAAATTTTGTTGGGGATCATACAAATAAAGTGTTAACTAGGGCTGGGTAAAAAAATATAGATTTCTTGATTTGAATTCTAATTTTTATGAAACAATATTGATTCTTAAATCCTGTGTATCCTGTAAAAATCCTGTAAATTAGTCTAGCCTGTTTTCAGTTTATGAAATCCATATCCTTGTGAACAATATGTCACATTAGCTGAGTATATTTGGTGACCATAAACTTGTTAGTCAGCTAGAAAAATGAATGCTAGAGAGGAGCTTTTTGCTAAATATATGCACCTTATAACATATTCATTGTAATGTTTACTGTTCTTCAATATTTAACTTATGTTTGAATAAATCCGTCAAGTTTTTATGACAGCCACAGAAAATTAAAAAGAAAAAGTAGAAATAAAATTATGCATTTTTAAGTAAAAGTTAACTTTAATATTATAAAAACTTGATTAAGTGTAACTTAAGTATTTTCATACAAATCATTTTAACCTTCAAAATTATAGTAATGTGGCACCAACTGATCATGTATATTTTACAGCATTAGTTGAAAGATTTATTTTCTTTGAGGAAATTTGTCATTTACTGTATCTGATATATATGGGCCATTCTAGAGAACTGGTGCAAACCGCAACCAAAAAACACATTTAAAAGCATTTAAGTATTTTAGATCTTTTTATTATCTATTGAAACCCACAATAATATTTAAAATATCAGTACGCTTAACATACAGTTGTGTGAAAAAGTGTTGGCCCCCTTCCTGATTTAATTTTTTTTTGCATGTTTGTCACACTTTAATGTTTCAGATTATCAAACTAATTTAAATATTAATCAAAGATAACACAAGTAAACACAACATGCAGTTTTTAAATGAAGGGAAAAAATCCAAACCCACATGGCCCTGTGTGAAAAAAGTGTTTACCAGGAGTGGCAGGCCGACCAAAATTACCCCAAGAGCGCAGCGACGACTCATCTAAGAGGTCACAAAATACCCCACAACAACATCTAAAGAACTGCAGGCCTCTCTTGCCTCAGTTAAAGTCAGTGTTCATGACTCCACCATAATAAAGAGACTGGACAAAAATGGCCTGCATGGCAGAGTTCCAAGACGAAAACCGCTGCTGAGCAAAAAGAACATAAAGGCTAGTCTCAGTTTTGCCAGAACACATCTTGATGATCCCCAAGACTTTTGGGAAAATACTCTGTGGACTGACGGGACAAAAGTTGAACTTTTTGGAAGGTGTGTGTCCCATTACATCTGGTGTAAAAGTAACACAGCATTTCAGTAAAAGAACATCATACCAACAGTAAAATATGGTGGTGGTAGTGTGATGGTCTGGGGCTGTTTTGCTGCTTCTGGACCTGGAAGATTTGCTGTGATAAATGAAACCATGGATTCTGCTGTCTACCAAAAAATCCTGAAGGACAATGTCCGGCCATCTGTTCATTTCCTCAAGCTGAAGCGAACTTGGGTTCTGCAGCAGGACAATGATCCAAAGCACACCAGCAAATCCACCTCTGAATGGCTGAAGAAAAACAAAATGAAGACTTTGGAGTCTAGTCCTAGTCAAAGTCCTGACCTGAATCCTATTGAGATGCTGTGCCATGACCTTAAAAAGGTGGTTCATGATCAAAAACTCTCCAATGTGGCTTAATTACAACAATTCTGCCAAGATGATTGGGCCGAAATTCCTGCACAGCGCTGTAACAGACTCATTGCAAGTTATCGCAAACGCTTGATTGCAGTTGTTGCTGCTAAGGGTGGCCCAACCAGTTATTAAGTTTAGGGGGCAAACACTTTTTCACGCAGGGCCATGTGGGTTTGGATTTTGTTTTCAAAAAATTGAATCTCAATCAAAATTGAATCTAATCGCAAGTTTGTGAAGTGTAATCGAACTGAATTGTGAATTTTCTGTCAAAACCCAGCCATGGTGTTAACATGTATTAAGCCGAGAGTCCGCTAATACTTGCACTACAAACCAGTGTGTTCAAAATTAAGATTAAAATGTAATAAGATTAAATTAACACATTAAAATAATATAAATTTGCAATTTCAATCAATTTGCAATATCAAGCAGCAAGTTTTGTACAGCTAAAAATATGGAGCGGAAGCCAGACCCATACATTTTATAAATGGTTGCACCCACTCTTACAGGAAGAAAAAGGTGAATAAAAGACTATAAAAATGCATTGTTTTTGAGATTTCTATCATATATTCTCAAGCTTTGGCTCAGTGACTGTTTAAATATTCAGTATTTATTTTTGACTGCATTCAGTTAGGATAAAATGGTTGAGGGGGGAAAAGATGTGAAGGAAAGGTGTTATGGAGTTCCACTTGTGTGTTTCGACAACAACAAAATGTGCTTTCTTATTGGAGGGCTTCGACAAGCCTTTTATATCTAAGGGAACTCTGCAGCTGAAGGTTAAATCCTTGTTTGAGGATATGTCAATGGCCACAAGAGCAGGATATTGTTTCTGTCTCCAGCATTACTTGTTCCGTGATACAGGCTGCATATCTTATATTCGCTCACCTGCTTCACTGATAGGGTTTCAGCCTTAGCTCAGACAAACCGAACAATTTCCACTCGGCCGGCGGAGTTGGAAAGGTTTCTTTTTTTACTGTGATTGTGTATGTGGCTGTCAGTAGGGATGGCTGGGATGTTTTTGCTTTTGTAAACAGCAGATGTTGGCTATGAATTATGTTGAGGTAAATGACCCACGAGGAGGAGAACATTTCTCGCCCTGTTTGCTGCGGGGCGAGACTGGACACTGGACAGACTGATTAGATTTTGAGGGATGGGATGCAGAAGCGCAGCTTGATGAGTTTTGTTTTGAAGATCTGGGTGAATCTGGGTTGCCAAGTTATGGCCTCTGGTTTTCACACAAAAAGTGTTCGTTTTAAACATTGATCTCCAAGGAGATTAAGAATGCAAAGCATAACATAAGTAAATCATGTTGCTGTTCAGCTTCGATCCACAACCAGCTAAAAATATTTATTACAGGCCATGCAGTTATATTTTGCATTATCTTTTTATATGAAATATGCTGTGAGTCAATGGCGTGATACTCATTTATTTTTCAAATACACATTCAAAATACAACACACGTCTTCTATGCTGAACATGATTTTAATTTAGAATTTAAATACTTTTTTTTTCTCTAATACTAGTTCTTTGATTTCCGTGATGCATGGAATCCAGTCATAAAAGCGTAATTTGCTACATTTTGGATGAATAAATCAAAAGTAGGTCAGTACATTTAAATCAGTGAATAGTGACTAGTGAATATTAAGCTGCAAAAATACTATTTAAATATGAATCTTGTATGTTTTCTGTGTCTCTACAATAATGAATGCCGCAGACGTGCAGTTTCGTTTACTACACACATACTGAAGCATCCATGATGCTCGTGTGTTTTCAGCCTTTGTCTCCTCAATACGAGTACTTTAATATAAACATAGCCTCTAGAACTGTCATTTAATGAGCATTTTACAGTTTCTTTTGAGTAAAAAAATCACTGTCATATCACATACAAATAGTAACTTAAAGATATTCACGGAAACCCTTCAAAAATAACGGTTCATTTTAACTTGAAGAAACTGTGACATATATTGCTTAATGTAATGGATAGTACTACTACTACTAATAAAACTGTTATTAAAACATTACTTTTAAGGAATAATTACCAGAAAAAAATACAATTTATTTAAGTCAGAATGCAAGTAATAAAGTCAGAATTCTGAGATATAAACTCGCAATTCTGAGAAAGGAAGTCAGAATTGAATGATATAAATTCACAATTGCGAGTTATGAAGTCAAAATTGTGAGATAAACTCCCAATTCTGAGAAAAAAGTCACAATTGGGTGATGTCTTTTTTCTTCTTCTCAGAACTGTACTTTATAACTTGGCAAATTGCGAGTTTATATCTCACAATTCTGAGAAAAAAGTCAGAATTGCAAGATACATCGTCATATCACATACAAATAGTAACTTAAAGATATTCACGGAAACCCATCAAAATAACTGTTCGGTTTAACTTGAAGAAACTGTGACAGAAATAAATTGTTTAATGTAATGATAGAACTACTACTACTAATAATAATAAATTTGTACTACTACTACTACTACTACTACTACTACTACTACTACTACTACTACTACTACTACTACTACTTATTAAACCATTATTTTTAAGGAATAATTACCAGAAAAAAAAGACAAATTATTTACCAGAAACATGTAAATACACAACACAGTATTTCTGTATTTGATTATCGAAATGTAATGAAACCATTCAAATGGAATCCAGAAAATGAATGGAAAACACATAAATAAAAATGTTTGGGGGAAAAAAACTGATTTCATAGGGCCTTAAAAATTTAATTTTTGTTGAACTTTTTATACATTTCTGTTAAATTGTGTAAGTTTCATGATTTTAATGAATTATACATACTTGTTGGTTGTTGTGTTTTTAAAATGTAACTATTAAAACAGAAAATGGAATCCAGAAAAAATTCAAATGGAAAAACAGAATTTTGGAGAAAAAATAAAACAGATTTCATAGTGCCCTACAAAAGGATGACATTCTTGAAAAGAAAACTTTGCGCCATTTATTTTATTATTATTTTTTTTTATTATTTTTTAGAAAAAAAGTGCAGCATTTGTTAAAATAGCCATGTGGCATCATTTGGTGCAACCAACATGAAGAAAATACAACAAAACAGGAAATTATAATCATAGAGAGGAAATCTAAAGAGCCTTATGACTGAGCCAATGTCACAAGTTTCTTAAAATTTGAGCTAATTTTACTTTTTTATGACATGGCAAGATTATAAAATGTCATGTGGTACAACCATCTATAACCTAAAGATATTTATGAATGTATAATTAGAACAGTTGACTAATTTGACTTTTTTATGACATGACAAGATTATAAAATGTCATGTGGTACAACCATCTATAACCTAAAGATATTTATGAATGTATAATTAGAACAGTTGACTAATTTGACTTTTTTATGACATGACAAGATTATAAAATGTCATGTGATACAACCATCTATAACCTAAAGATATTTATGAATGTTTAATTAGAACAGTTGACTAATTTGACTCTTTTATGACATGGCAAGATTATAAAATGTCATGTGGTACAACCATCTATAACCTAAAGATATTTATGAATGTATAAATAGAACAGTTGACTAATTTGACTTTTTTATGACATGACAAGATTATAAAATGTCATGTGGTACAACCATCTATAACCTAAAGATATTTATGAATGTTTAATTAGAACAGTTGACTAATTTGACTTTTTTATGACATGGCAAGATTATAAAATGTCATGTGGTACAACCATCTATAACCTAAAGATATTTATGAATGTATAATTAGAACAGTTGACTAATTTGACTTTTTTATGACATGACAAGATTATAAAATGTCACGTGGTACAACCATCTATAACCTAAAGATATTTATGAATGTTTAATTAGAACAGTTGACTAATTTGACTTTTTATGACATGGCAAGATTATAAAATGTCATGTGGTACAACCATCTATAACCTAAAGATATTTATGAATGTATAATTAGAACAGTTGACTAATTTGACTTTTTTATGACATGACAAGATTATAAAATGTCATGTGGTACAACCATCTATAACCTAATGATATTTATGATTGTTTAATTTGAACAGTTGACTAAAATGAGTTAAATGGGGTACACTCACATGTATTCAAGGTGTAATTTTTTTATTGCGTTTAACTTGATAGTTACTATGGAAGCCCATTTCTGCCACTGAATAAAAAATAAAAAAAAAGTTTATTGTGACTTGTTATCTCACAATTCTAACTTTTTTTCTCAGAATTGTGTGATACAAACTCATAATTCTGACTTTTTTCCTCAGAATTGTGAGATATAAACTCGCAATTGCGAGTTATAAAGTCACAATGGCATGATATAAACCCACAATTGCATGATATAAACTCACAATTGCAAGTTATAAAGTCAGAATTCTGAGATATAAACTCACAACTCTGAGAAATGAAGTCAAAATTGAATGATATAAACTCACAATTGCGAGTTATAAAGTCAGAATTGCAAGAAATAAACTCACAATTCTGAGAAATGAAGTCAGAATTGAATGATATAAACTCACAATTGCGAGTTATAAAGTCAGAATTGCAAGATATAAACTCACAATTCTGAGAAATAAAGTCAGAATTCTGAGATATAAACTAGCAATTCTACGAACATGTCTTTTTCTTCTCCTCAGAACTGTACTTTATAACTAACTTTAAAACCAACAGCAGAGAGCTTCTGTTTTTTTCTTCTGAGTTGATTAAAAAAGCTGTTCCCAATGAATCAGGGTAATTAGGATGCTTTAGAACAGCTTGGACTATTTGGAATGGTATAGAACTTTGGATTTTCCCATAGACTGTGACAGTTTGCAAAGGGTATAAATAATTTTGGACATGCCACTTTTTGTTCAAATGTAAATAAAAGCTGAGAAATATTTTGCAATGATGCCTCTTGTACACCGTCTTATTATCTTTTGTGTCATTTCCAGTCAAAAAAAGACCTTGCTGGTTGAATAAAAGTAACTTTAAGTCAGAATTTGCCAGGGGTATGAATAATTTCGGGCTTGACTCTATGTACAATATAGTATTATAATGTAGCATGTATCTAATGACCAGCCAAATGGCAAGAATCTCCTAAGCTAACCCTTTTACACACAAGCACACACACAGGCAAAGAAAGATCTTGGAAGGGATATTCAAATAAAACGACATCATATTAACCTTTTGACTAGTAGTTGCTCTAAAGACAGCCCTGTTGGGAGAACGGCTCGGGATTTCAAAGCGAAATGAACTACGACATGTTGAACATTTTGCGGATGGGTCCCTACGGCACTACAAGGCTATTCCAGAATAGATCTCAATTAGCTGCTTGGTTGCTTTTTTTCATGTGTCATTATCTGAGTCTATTATACTTGAAAATGAAACAGTGAGGCCGAGGGGAAGAGAGGAAGATGAGACAAATGTAGAGGTGGAGCGGCAAATAACACATGCCCAAAAGCGGCGTATGGAAATCAGCACAGCAATACCTGAAACATCAAGGCAGAATGTTAGAAGTGAGAATTACTCAACCATAAACAGACTACCTTACGCACACAATTAACAAAACCCTTATGCATTCACATGCACATAATAAAATGAATTCTTCCTTAAAGCTAAAAAGCAGAGCAGCAGATATTGCGAGAACATGGTACTACAAAAAGCCCTTAAATGAAACAAATCTAAACCAGGACTCAAACTATAGCATGGAGAAACCACGACTTCAAGTACACTAGTTTATGCTCAGCAAGGCTGCATTTATTTATCAAAAAATGCACTAGACCAATTTGGTGTTTGCAAACAGTGATGTTTTTTGTAAGAGGAGCCTATCTGGTGGCAGAAAATTACAGTTTTTGAGTTTATATTTCAAAATTTCAAAATTGAGATTATATCTCACAATTCTGATAAGAAAACTAAACACATTATTCCTTTTTTTCCCTTCGGCTCAGAATGATGAGTTTATACCTCACACTACAGGCTTTTTTTTACTAAGAATTGACAAACTCACATTTGTTGAGTTAACCCTTATGGACATTTTTGTCCATTTCAGTTTTGTTTTTTGTTATAAGTGTTCCGGTGTTAATGCCAACTGCATACATTTTGGCTCAGGGGTTTATTTTTATTGAAATTTTAATATTTCACCATCATTTTACTTTAAAAAAAAAACTAATTTACCCTCCATAAAAAATACTCACAATCAGGACCTTAAGGACAAAAATGTCCATATTGAAACCCATTAAAACTGCAATTTTTTAACCCAGGGCCATTTGACTATAAAATGATGCAATATTTGCTAAAAGGCATTCATTCTATCGGCAAGGCTTCAAATTTTATATTTTTACCATTTTTTTTACTAGATTGTGCCATTTTTTCAGATTTGGCATATACATTAAAAAAAATAAAATAAATCTAACACTACATAAACATATAAATGCCTCAAAATTATTGTTGTTGTTCTTCACTGACACCCAAGAATCTAATAAGCAAAGAAAAAAAAATCTGCTCAGCATTTAGTATATGGAATTACTACTATTTTTCATTTTTTCATAAAAAAACACCTGTGGCATTATGCAAACAAACCATCATTTAAAGGGTTACAATTCTGAAAATTAATGAATGTTTGGTATCTATGGATAGAACAGATTCTGGTTAAAAATTGACATCAGTGAAAGTGGAAAAATTATTAAAAAAATCATATTTTTATAACATTTTTATACATTTTGCACCTATGTGTAACTTTTCTTTTTTTGAACGCACAAGGGTTAAACTGAGTTATAAAGTCCAAACATTTTTTAGAAAAAAGAAAAGGAAAGGAAAGGAGGTGAAGTGAGGCCAATGGTGACCCATACTAGGAATTTGTGCTCTGCATTTAACCCATCCAAGTGCACACACACAGTAGTGAACACACACCCGGAGCAGTGGGCAGCCATTGCTGCGGCGCCCGGGGAGCAGTTGGGGGATTGGTACCTTGCTCAAGGGACTCACCTCAGTTGTGGTATTGAGGGTGGAGAGAGTGCTGTACATTCACTCCCCCCGCCTACAATCCCTGCCGGACCTGAGACTCGAACCTGCAACCTTTGGGTTACAAGTCCGACTCTTTAACCATTAGGCCACGCCTGCCCCCATAACCTTAAAAGTAGTCTAATTCATCCATAGTATGTCCGTTTAAATGTCTGCATGTAGTTTCAATGGCATCATTGACAACAGTATTTTATAAAAATGATGTGGATTCCGATCCTGCCATCCAAAGGTACAACTATGCATCTTTTCTCTTATTCCATAGATTTTATTCATTTTCCTCCACTTGTTACCAGTTTTTTTCTGCCACCGCAATGCGAAAGTGCAACTGACGTAACTGTGATGTCTACTCCAAATTGGTCTATAGATTTTAAATTAAATTGGAAAAAAATGGAACTTGGAAAAAACAATAAGTGATGTTTTGTTGATGTTTTGATGTTGATCTTTTTACCCTCTTGTCACCTATCTTACCCTCACCCGCCGATCGCCAAATCAACTGTGGCGATTTCTCAGTCACTTTAAAAAAATTCAGCACCCGTCCAGTCACGCATTCTGTCATTTGCAGAGTTTACCATCGCCTTCACCCGTTACGCAGAAGTCTGCACTGTCTTTCCCCACTGGAGACCCGAGCTCAGCGACTATCTCTCAATAGTCGCTGAACTCGCCCTGTCATATGGAGGTTCCCACTTTTACACATATCATAAGATGTTCGCCACAAAATGTGCCATCCGCGTAGCCCAGTGGAACCAGTGTCCTTATTGGGGGGCTCTGGACACCAAGCTCTATAACAGAGTGTTCCTGGGCTGCCGCAACATTTCCTGCGCGGCTTGCCGTTCTTTTTCCCACCCCACCTCCAACTGCCCTTTCACCAATCCATCCATTCCTCCCTGCCCCGAACCATCCCAACCCAAATCCACGAGCTATGTCCCGCGTCTCATGGAGACCCCAGTTACCCCTACTCCCACACTTCGCCGCCGCCCTTCTTCCTCCGGCAACCAAGTCTGCACCGACTTCAACAGCGGCAGGTGCACCAGACAGCGCTGTCGTTTCATGCATGTGTGCAATTTTTGTGGCGGCGCTCATGCACGTCTGGTTTGTCCTGTCCATAAAGCTGCAAATAAAAATCAAAAAAGATATTTATCGACTCCTGTCAATGTTTCCCGCTTATCTGCTGAATTGCTTCATCACCCTGACCCTCATTTCAAATTCAGATCGCTGGCTCCAGAGGCGGACCCGCTCCCAACCCCAGTCCCTCCTTATTCAGAACTGATATTCCCATAAACCACGCTCTGAGGCCTCTTCTCGAAGCATCCATCAATTCCATTCTCCAAGCAGTCTCTCCTAGGACTCTCCAATCCTATCTTACAGCATGGAAATGCTTTAAAACTTTCCACTCCGCCTACAGTTTACCTTTCCCTGATTTTTCCCTGCTCACCGTCACCTCATTTATCTCCCTTCTCAACTCTAATAAAAACCTCCAAGCCAGTTCTATTAAAGGATACCAAAGCGGAGTCCAGTTTTTCCACAAACTGTATCACTCGCCTTCACCCCATATAACCAATTCTCAGACATCCCTCCTCATCAAAGGTATACAAAAAACCCAGCCCAGCCGCCCAGACCCCAGACAACCCATCACCCTAATGATACTGACCAAATGCATCTCCACCCTCCGTAAAGGTTACCATTCCATCCATACCGCCCGCACATTAGACGCAATGTTTATCCTGGCTTTTTTCGGTTTCCTCAGATGCTCTGAGCTCGCCATTACATCTGGCTTCAACCCAGCCATCCACCCTACCATCTCCGATCTAGCAGTTCTAGACGGTGAAACCATCTCTTACTTCATAAAGCAAAGTAAGACAGACCAAACTAAGAAAGGCCATTTCATATATATCTTTAACCTTCAATCACCCCTCCAACCTTTCCAAACCCTCCTAGCTTTCCTTCAGCTCAGGAAATCCCAATCCAGACTCCCCTCCGACCCTATCTTTACAGATGACTCCAACCGCCCCGCCACACGCTTCTGGTTCCAAAAGCACCTTAAATCTATCTTGCTTCTCTCTGGCACCCCAGCTGACAATTTCTCCAGCCATTCATTCCGCATAGGCGCAGCAACCACAGCCGCTCAAAAAGGCCTCTCCCAACAGCAGATCCAAGCGCTCGGCCGGTGGTCATCAGAAGCTTTCAAAAGCTACATCCGATCAGATCGCGCTTTCATCAAGGAAACCCATCAAACCCTAATCGGCCAACCCGTTTTAGCGCCAGCCCACCCCCGTCCACGCCATCTCTAGCCCGCTTCAACCATCCCCTCTGCGTCCCATTTCCATGGGACATCTTGCTTCCGTTGAAGCCCCTGCTTATTTCCCCACGCGCAGCAATGCGCACCCCCGCTTATTTCCCTTACGCACAGCAGTGCTCTCCCCCGCTTTTCCTCTCACGCACAGCAACGCATGGCTCCTGTTGAAGCCCCCGCTTATTTCCCTACGCGCAATAATGCGCGCCCCCGCTGGAGCCCCCCGCTTATTCCCCGTATGCACAGCAGTGCTCACCCCCGCTTTTCCTCTCACACTCAGCAACGCATGGCTCCTGTTGAAGCCCCCGCTTATTTCCCTATGCGCAGCAACGCGCGCCCCCACTGGAGCCCCCCGCTTATTCCCCTTACGCACAGCAGTGCTCGCCCCCGCTTTTCCTCTCACGCTCAGCAACGCATGGCTCCTGTTGAAGCCCCCGCTTATTCCCTATACGCGCAGCAATGCAAAGCCCCGCTGCAGCCACCGCCTTTTTCCCCCTTTTTTGCAACAGCAATGCTCGCTCCCTCGAGAGCACCATTCATAATTCCCACCTGCTTCAAGTTTCAGCTAGGGGGGAGCGCTATTGGGTTCGGGCCAAATGCCGAGCTCGGACCCCTCTCCCTGGGCAGGGGGAGTGCCCCGGGCTCGGGAATGACTACTGAGCTCGGAGCCCTCTCCCGGACAGCACGCCAAACACGCTTAACTTTTACGCCATTTATTATATGTAAGAGCGAACTCGTGAAAATGGAATTGTCATGAGCCCTACGAAAGGATGACATTTTTAAAAATAAAACCTTATTAAATAAGTAATCTCTATTTTTCTTAGAAAAAAGAATCAGTGGAGCATTTATTAAAATCATGTGGCGTCATTTGGTACAACCAACATGAAGACAATAAAACAAAACAGAAATTATAATCATAGTGTCAGGATTCGGGTTTGATCTTCCTCTTTTCTGTCTTTGTTTTTGTTTTGGGTTCTTCCATGTGCATTCGCACACAGCTGACGGTGTTTCTTAATCAGCATTACTGCTCGATATCACACACCTGTTTTCTTTCATTGTTTGATTTTCTCTCCTATATCTACACTGTTTTTGTCTTGCTTTTTGCCAGTGTGTTCAGTTACTTTGATGCTGCTAAGTTTGTTTTTTTTTTCCTTTCAGTTTTGATATTAAGTTATTTTTGTTTAACTTTAACAGACTTTCTGTTTGTCTAGTTTTGATGCGGTAATCTGTTTATATTCCAAATCTGCTGATCTGGATAGTTTCAAGTTGCTGACTTAATGGACAGTTTGGATTTTCCTGGGGTTCCATTTGCCTTTTGGATTGCCTTGCTGTTAAGACCTTCTGACTGTTTGAACTGAACTTTGGATTTTCTGGATTGATCTGTCTGCACCCAGCCCGACCTTCTTGACTGTTTGACTTTGTCTTTCGTTTTGTGGATTGGATTTGGTTACTGGTGGACTTCCCCAATCCTTGATGTTACCTGTTTGATTATTCTCCTGTCTCCTCATCCAGAACTGGTCTGGAACCGTTTGGCTCATACTGTTATTTTGCTTCATTAAATTGAAGTTAAGCATTTTTTCTGCTTTTGGGTCCTTCCTTCCAGAGATCATTCCACAGAGTAATCCTCAAGAACCTTATGACTGAGCCAGTGTCATAAATCTCTTAAAATATGAGCTAATTTTTATAACATGGTGAAATTACAATTTCATGTGGGTAAAACCATCCATAACCTAATGATATTTATACATGAATGAATTATTATTATTTTTTTTTATTTTTTTATTTTTTAAATAATGGTGGCTAAAATGTGTATACTGTATTCAAGGTGTATACATGGTATTCAATCTCAATTGTTGAGTTAAATTGAGATCTAAAGTCTGAACTAGGAGATTTATAAACTCGCATTTGCGAGTAAATATTAATGTTAAAAGGGCTAATACAATATGTCCCCTATGAACTGCATGTTAATATTGGGTAGACCTATTGTTTGAATTAAATTTATGTGACGTCTATAGAGTCCGAAATGATTGTATGCATTTTTTTTCCAGTTTCTTTTGTATTCGTCATGCTTTTCTATTAAAATGCTTGCTACTGATGTGAAAATGGTGAAAATCGAACCTCAAAGACTGATAGGGAAGAGAAGAAATTGTTGATTAAATTTGTTATTTTTGTTTTCTTTGTGCATAAGTGTTCTTGTGGCTTCATAAAATTATGGTTGAATCACTGATGTCACATGGACTATTTAAACAATGTCCTTACTACCTTTCTGGGCCTTGAATGTGTACGTTGTGTTGCTGTCTATATAGGACAAGAAAGCTCTCAGATTTCTTCAAAAATATTTGTGTTTCAAAGATGAATGAAGGTCCTAAGGGTTTGGAATGACATGAGTGTGATTAATTAGTGACAGAATTTTCATTTTTGGTTGAATTATCCCCTTCTATTGTAGTTTCTTCCTTAGTTTATGCAATAGAAGCAAAACCGAACAACACTTAAAGCACAGAGAAACAATAAACATGCCAAGAAATCATATTTTATTTGTATTTATTATTAGTCTACGGGGCTTGACGTAAGGGGTCCTGCATTCAGCTTGTGTATACTTAGTCTTTCAGTCAATCCAGAGGATTAATGATAAAATGTGAAGGCAATTGAGAGTGGAGAGAGCAAGCAAGCGCTACTGGGAGAGATACCGTGGCTGCTCATCCATCTATGCAGACAGCTACAATAATTGCCCCAGCTCCTCAGCTCCGTCTTGTCACATTTGTGAAAAAACATGCCCTAAACTTCAGGAAACACAAGCAATTTCCTTTAAACATTTCATTTTCCACAAATCACCTCGCCACCCCCCCCAAGGCCTCTGTGCTGGGAATCTTTAATTCGGCACGCGGCTCCTCATCAATAACTTTTCTTTTTCTCCGAATATTGCAAAGATTGAATTGATTGCAGTCACCTTCCCCCATAGCGCTCTGAGAAATTGCACATGAGTCCTGAAGACATTTCATCTAAATCAGCCACATAGATGGTTGATGAATGCATTTAAAAGAGGGTTTCATTTTTCCAGACACTCTGGAAAAACAAACCGTCTCTGTTAGTCAATATTAACATCAGGCATTCTGTTCATTTCCATATCGTCAAAGGCAAATTTTAGTCCCATCTCTACATTTTCATCGGCTGACACTAATATAAGTAATGATGCAAATGTCTTACATTTTCCCACTTTGGTGTGTGCGGCAATGTCTACTACTCAAGTCCCCAAACAATAGAACGATATCTTTAATATCAGTATTTCTTTTTCTACACAATAAGACTAAAAAATGAAAAGCTCTGCTCATGTCTTCTGCTTCTTTTTTTCCTCAAGAGAAAAAGACTCCAATAATCTTACATTCTCAGTCTCCTGTAGAGTTTCTCAATGCCTCAAACTGTGATAAATACTTCAGTCAAATGAAATTTTGATATTAGCTCATTTGATATTTCTCATTAAATCCTCATCAAAATCAAATTATCTTAGTTAGTTATGCTAAGTATTTTTTTACAAAACTACACTCCAATGGTAAACAACTGTCTAATGTCCGTCTGTTGTTATTTCTCTAAAAATATTAGATGAAATGTGCAGTTGATATATAACTGAAATCTCAGATAAATGTTTTAAATAATGAAAGAGCATTCTCTGGTTTTTGCAAAATACACCCTTAAAAATAAAGGTGCTTCAAAAGGTTCTTCAAGCGATGCCATAGAAGAACCATTTTTGGTTCCACAAAGAACCATTCAGTCAAAGGTTCTTTAAAGAACCATTTCTTGCTTACCTTTTTATAATCTGAAGAAGCTTATTTTCTACAAAGAACCTTTAGTGAAACAGAAATGTTCTTCAGATGTTAAAGGTTCTTTATGGAACCATTTAGACAAAAATGTTCTTCTATGGCATCATGAAGCACCTTTATTCTTAAGAGTGTAGTTAAAGCTCTTTGCAACAAATGTTCATGTAGTTTGTAGCTTGTTTGCAAGAGTTTGCCGCAAATTTGCGCCGATGACCAGCTACTTGGTAGCTTGGTATTACAGTGGACATTCTCATTCTAATTTATTTGGACAGAACTATGGCTACATTCACACTGCAAGCCTTAGTGCTCAATTTTTGCTAAGATCTGATTTTTTTCATAGCTGTTCATATTGTTTTTTTAAATGTGGCCAATGTTAGATTTACAGTGTGAACAGATCATGGTTCTGAACTGATCCACATGCGCAAAAGAACATAACGAACAAGGCTGCCAGGTGTTCACAACAAAATTTGCTTCGCAAAACTGTAACTGTAGATAACTGTAGGTAAAATCTTTGAAGTGGCTCCCATGAGTGTAGAATCGTAACAAATGTTAATCTAGAGTGACGTGAATTTTGACTGTTCACACTGTGGTCACACTGCAAAACGTCTGATCTGTATTGGATTTAGTACCACATTCGGTATAGAAGTGGCACAAATTGGAATTGAAAAGATCTGTTTCCATGTGGTTTGTGCTGTTCACACTGTCATATGAAAAACAGATCTGAGTCACAAGTGAACAAAAAAATGGATTTTTGGCAGTGTGAATGTAGCCTATGTGCCTCGTAATCTGTTTAGCTTAATGCTTAGGAATAAAAATGGATTTTTGTTTTACTTTTATTAGTGAACTTTCATTAGTACATAGCCATGAAACTATTAGATGTTTACTAAAAGCCAAACATACTAATTTTGATTTCACTGAGTCTTCAAGGCCACAGTACTCAAGATTCTTTGTTTGCACTGGGAATAATAAAGTGAAATCATTCAGCAGTGTGGTTTCGCAAAAACCAAGGGTTTTAGAAAAAAAAGATACCTTCTTATCCTTATATTTGCTACTGACAAATTCTCCATTTGCAGGGTCCTAACTAGACATTCCAGTTTGAAAACATCAAACGATTCACTCCAAGGAAACCTTGAATGCCGAGCTTCATTAGTCTTTCCGAGCCTTTTCGGAGAATACTCAACTCGAGTGTGGCAAGCTTATAAAGTTAACTGAAAGGAAGCAAGGGCATGCTCATTTGCTGTCCAATATTAGCAAGCCTCAAAACTCTCCAAACCATTCATCTTTACCTTTTTTGTTATTTCACTCTCTCACAGTGTTTCTATTGCTATTGGCAACAGTGATGCAAAATCATTAACACAGTGTTCATTTTGATCTTCATGGTGAGCCAGCAATGCATACGTTTATGAAACATAACTCTTGTTGCTATCAATATATTAGGTCTGGGTAAAAAAATTGATTCTTCGATTTTAATTGATCTTCAGTTTAACGAAACAGTATCGATTCGGCAAATCCCCAAATCGATTCTCAAAGGAACACTCCACTTTTTTTGGAAATAGGCTCATTCTCCAACTCCCCCCAAGTTAATAAGTTGAGTTTTACCGTTTTGAAATCCATTCAGCCATTCTCCTGTTCTGCCGATCACTTTTAGCATAGCTTAGCATAGTATATAGAGCATCGCGTTCAAAAATGACCAACGAGTTTCGATATTTGTCCTATTTAAAACTTGACTCTTCTGTAGTTATATCGTGTACTAAAACTGGCGGAAAATGTAAAGCTGTGATTTTCTAGGCCGATAAGATTAGGAACTACACTCCCATTCCGGTGTAATAGTCAAGGAAGTTTGCTGCCGTAATATGGACGCAGCAGGCGCAGTAATATCACGCAGCGCCTGAAATTAGTTCACATTAGCTGGGCAGCAAACCATATTACGGCAGCAAACTTCCATTTTTTCAAGCAAAAACACACTTAATTTTGACAACTTTTTTCTGAAAACAAGACAATAATTTTTACTCGTTTAAAAAATCCTTCTTGATTTAAGAATTTTTAGATATTTTGACTGAAAACAAGAAAACAATTTGCAGTTATACTAATGTGTATTTGATTAATATAGCTGAGTAGGAGGGTTTCAGTTGCCCGCATATATTTAAACACTGCAAAACTAGCATTTTAAATTAAATATTGATAACTAATCGATATTGAATCAAATCGAATTGAAACCATGTAAATAAGAATCAAATCGAATTGCCAAATTGGTCACAAAACCCAGCCCTACAATATATTAGTGTAAACTTTACACTTTGGGCCAAATTTACTAAACAGAGCAAATTAGCGTTAAAGTGCAATTCCATAAAAGCACAGATGGGAGGGAAAATTTTTTGCATGTGATTTACTAACAATGCGCACATTAAAGAACACAGATGCAGCCAGATCATTTCCATAATGACCAGCACAATCGACCAAGAGCAGAGCAAATTAGCACCTGCTTTAAGACATGTTTTTGGGGTGTTAAATAATGGCACAAATACCAGTAATTTGACAAGCGCACACATTAATAAATCGCATTGTGTAATTCATTTTAATAGTCTCCTCTCATAAACTTTGCATCTGAAAGGGAAACTCCTACAAATGCATCTTCAATAAGGTTAAGCACAAAAATAACTGCTTAAAGGCAGTTTGCAAGCTGTTAGTAAATCTATCCTTTTAACTTATTTTTAAAGACACTTGGCAGCACTCAAGCTTGGTATTACCAAAATGAATGAAGTAATTGTGTTTGGATTAAACAATTATAACGTTCACTGCACAATGTTGTTATTTTAAAATGTGAGTGGTGTCTACATCACCTATCAATAGGGGTACCTCAGGGTTCGGTGCTGGGCCCCCTCTTTTTCTCAATAGAGGAAACTAGAGGAACTGGTGACTTACTGTGCTGCAGTCAGATCCAGCAAAATGAGGATAAATGGCCATTCTTGCAAGCTGCAGGGTTTTGGTGATGGACAGCATGGCAGTCTCTGTTGAATATCTGCTTTTGGAACCTGACTGGTTGTTGTTTAGCCGGTTGCTCTGTAAAGGGAAAGAAAAGAGTTTTTGCTACTAATGAGAGAATAAAAGACTAGGCTGTAAATCTCTGCTGTGAAACAGAGATGATATATATCTCAACATTTCATGCCTTATTGCTTAAAGGGACAGTTCACCCCAAAATGAAAATTCTGTCATTAATTATTCACCCTTATGTCATTCCAAATCCGTAAGACCTTCGTTCATTTTTGGAACACACAAGATATTTTTGATGAAATGTGAGAGCTTTCTAACCCTGCATAGGCCAACATGGTCTCACTCACAAGTCGTCACATATTAACGTTTGGTCAGGACCCTTTGGCGTCACATTTTGACGCACAGGGTACCCCTTCAGCGTCATTTTTGGACGTGCAGGGTCCTCCACTGCTTTAAATAAGAAACCCTTGGCGCGAAAGGCACTGTGAATTTTATCATCATGATTAAATGATATATTGGGTAATAATATTGCGATTATTGCATATGTATTGGGGTGTGATTTTTCAATGCAAACAGTCACAACAGTTTTATTTATATTACACTATTCACACATTTACGAGCACGTAACCCAACCCCTGCCCCTAAACCTAACCATTTGTCAATAAAACACAGATATAACAGGCAGATACAACTACAGTCACAATTTATTTAAAAAATATGAATATTCCAAGTCTTCCGAGGCAAAACGATTGATTTGTGAGAGTCGCGATCACCGTCTCCGTCCACTGTAAAGCTCATCCTGTTTGGCGCAGTCCATGCGCGAATTCAAAAAATGCCGTCAGACAGCAGAAGCATTACGTCAGCCTTGGTTGTGAAATTCTATTGGCTCTTGTGTGCATGCAAACCAGTAAGACAAACAACTGAAAACAGTGGAGGACCCTTCACATCAAAAAACTACGCTAAAGGGGTACCTTAAGCGTCAAAATGCGACGCCAAGGGGTCCTGACCAAACGTCAATATGTGACGACTTAGGAGTGAGACCGTGTTGCATAGACAGCATGTAATAACCATGTTCAAGGGCCAGAAAAGTACATTGCTGTCTATGCAAGGTCAGAAAGCTCTTGGATTTTATCAAAAATATCTTAAGTTGCGTTACGAAGATGAATGAAGGTCTTACGGGTTTGGAACATGAGGGTGAGAAATTACTGAAGTTTTTTGAGTGAACTTATCTCTTTAATTACATATTAGAGACATTTTTGCACATTTTAAAGACTTCTTTTTGTCAGATTAGATAAATGAACATTTTGACAATTATATCATTTTAATTTTATAGTAGTATCTATAAAATTGTTTCTAAAAACCTAAAGTTTGACTTTTACAGACAGAAGAAGTAATTTCTGTTTATTTTGATAAATATACACATATATAAATGTTTTAATGATATTGCTTCTGTGTAAAAAGACACAGATGCCCCTTGCATCTTCTCAAAGTAAATTATGCAGGTTTTCTTTCTCAGTTCAAAAGACAGATCACTGTTCTCAAAGCTGCTGTGCAAACATTCTTAATGTAACGCAGAACATAAAAACATTTGCTCCTCTCTGTGGCTCTGAGCAGATGTGGGCGTTAAAGAAGCTACAATTTGGACCACCTCCGCTCCAGAGCTCGTTTTAAATGTATTTATTATGTGCTGCTGATTTAAACTCCCTCTGTGCTGCAGGGCAAGCCAAAGTTTATCTAGTTTTAATACAAATGAGGCCTTAGGAAGCCACGGATATTTCACAGCAAGCAAATTCGAATGATCAGGTTCATAGACTGCAACAGGGTTTATATTTGAAAAAAAAAGGTGGAGATGATGTCTTGTTTGTGAAAAGCCCAGTGACAAACAGCGAGCCCCATAACATACTAACAAGCCTTTTGTGACAGAAAGATTTCACAGTGGTGCTCGCGCTGACATTTTCAAAAAGCACTGCTTAATGGTGTAGAGAAAAGCCTTTATTTTCACACTATCAGAGTGATAGTGTCAGATCTCCATGAGCAAGTCTGTTATCATGTCTGCAGTCTCGTTACATCTAACAAGACCTAAAACATAGGTCAGAAACGGATTTGGAGACACTGAAGTCTGATAGGTGAAGTTACTGCACAGGTGGAAGCTGTAAATTTATGCTTCTTTATTCAGAGTCAAAGAAGGAAAACTACATTAAAGCCTGAGGCATCCAACATTCACTTGTTATGAGTCACCGTGAAATGTTCTTGTTTCTAGACATAAATTGAATGAGTTTGTTTTATTCCAATTAATGTCTGCAGGGAACAAAGATGAGAGGCCACTAAGTTTAACATGAAGAAAAATAATGTGTGTCGTGCAGTTTAGCATAAAGTATCCAGTCTTTATAATTAAGATTTAAAGGCACAGTTCACCCAAAAATGAAAATTTGTCATTCATTACCAGAGCTGGGTATTAACTGATTACATGTAATCTGGATATGTAATCAGATTCCAAAAATGAAGTACTTTTTCATCTTTTATTTCTTTCTTTCTAAAATAGCCAATTGATTATATACACTTAGAAAGTCCATTTTGCGGACATTCACATATAGACTATTAGTCAGGTGGCGACACAGCATTTGACCACTGGATTTACAAAAATCATTTCAGGTTTAAGAACATTGAATCAACTATTGATGAACACATTCAATTTTATTTGAATGATCACTCAAATGCATTTTTAAACCATGCATTATTGTCTTTGAAAGGCTTTTGTCTTTCAAACTCATTAAAATGCATATATTTACATTATTCCTTATTTGCATGTAATGCAGGCATTCCAAAACTTTTTGTCATCTAAATCTTATTCACCGAATATACATTAAGTACTTTAGTTTAAGTACCCCTGAGATTTTAAAAATAAATATTTCAATAATTAAGTATCACATTTGCATGTTCACAGTTTCTTTGATGTTGATTAATGGTCTCATGGCATGCAGGTAAATTAAAAATATGTAATATTTTTTAGTATGTGTTTTATTTTAATTGTTATTTTAAAACAAAGACTATAGAAATATCCCTGAAAGGGACTTTGTCTGAAAATGATTTTATTTTTATTTTTATTATTTATGATTTCATTAATTGTTAACTTTTCATTAAACTCACAAACCCCCTGCAGATTCCTTACGAACCCTAGTTTGGGAAACCTTGATGTAATATAATGTTAAAGCACTAGAATGAATAGAACCTGGAATTAATTCTTAATGTCATTGCACACTGAGTCCGAAATGTTTGTATGCATTTTTCAGTTTTTTTTTTTCGTATTTGTCAACTTTTCCTTTCAAAATGCTTTGTACAGATGCAAAAACGCAGAAAATCAAACCTGATCTGAATTTTCTATGACGGACGAAAATTTCGGAAGCAGTGTGCAAACTCGATTGACATAACGTGAGGTCGTATTTATTTTTTAACATGCGAAAATTTCGGACTAAAAATTGGTACTCAGTGTGCAATGGGCTTTACTCTTTGCATTTTTTACATCATTATGATACAAGATAATTCTATTTAAATCAATGTGATAAACAAGTTAAGTCAAAAGTAATCTAAAAGTAATACAAAAGTAATCTGATTATATTACTAAAATGTGTAACGGATTACGTTACTGACTACAATTTTTGTCATGTAATCTGGAATCACTAACGGATTACAATTTGTAAGTAATCTACCCAGATCTGTTCATTACTCACCGTCAAGTCGTTCCAAGGTCCCTAAAATCCCTAAGACCTTAGTTCATCTTTGGAACACAAATCAAGATATTTTGGATGAAATCCAGGAGCTTTCTGACATAATTACTGTCGTGAACGCGCGTTGAAGACTGTTGAATAAAGTCATTATTTTTGTTATCTTTGCGTACAAAAAGTATTCTCGTAGCTTCGAAACATTACAATTGAACCACTAATGGACGACTGGACCACATCTTTTTAACGTCCTTACTACCTTTCTGAGTCTTGAACGTATCAGTTGGATTGCTGTCTATGCAGGGTCAGAAAGCTCTCAGATTTCATCAAAAATATCTTTATTTGTGTTCCCAAGATGAACAAAGGTCTTACAGGTTTGGAATGACATGAGGGTGAGTAATTAATGACAGAATTTTCATTTTTCAAGTGAACTATGTCTTTAAGATACCTTTATGGAAACTGAGTCGAATATGGATAAAGTACCTCATGAGAAACTTAGAGAGAGAATCAATAATATAACTTTTGATACATGTTTATCTACTATTATTAATAACATTTTTCTTTGCTATTATTGTCCCCAACTTTAATACAGACATATTCTGTAGTGCCCTCTATGACTTTACAAGCAAAAATGATTTGTTTTGCTTTCAGTTTTTTATATAAAGGAGTGTTATGCACAGATAATCTAACCAGTTCAAAGGGAAGTCAGTGTTGATCTTAAGTCGATTTGTTTCTTGTTTTAAGAATGTTTAGATATTTACTATGTTTTTTTCCCCCCAGTCTTTTTTCCTTTACTTCATATCATACTTCATAAGAATACAAATCAACTAAAATGGCAGTAACTCAACAGAAAACAGATGGCCAATGTGTTTTAATAGATACAGTTTGTTGCATAATAAACACAAAGATTGAAGAGATTGTGATTTTAATGGGATATTTCTAAGTGCATTATTTTGTTCCAAATGAAAAACGGTGATGGGGAAATGCAGTCAGATCCCATTACGGTCTGGTACAGATCAATGCATAATGCATACGAATGGCAGGGTATCTAGTCAATTTGTTTTGGCAGGGAACATTGGCTGGTGGACGTCTGGCAGTCGGCTTCGCAGCAATCAGAAAGAAGAGCTGGACGCAAAAACACACACCTGTACTATTCAGAAAGCGCAGAAAGACGTCCATGTGCGGGGGACGTTCTGTTCATGGTCAGAGAGACAAAAGACTGCAAAGCTTCAAACGATTTTACTGCTACAAGCGCCGCTAACCGTCAGCGACGTTTTCATGAAAGATTATGCTAAATCATGTTGGTTTTAATTAGAAAACAACTAACTTCCTATTTCTTCTTCATGAGCTGACAAAACATCCGTCACACACTGTTTGTTTACATTCACTGTCATGTTCGTAGCGGATGCTATTCTTATCCTAGCGACTTACAAGAGCACAAAGTACATAACTGGCAACTATCTGAGAAAACACAAGTCTCTATTTCTCATCAACAAACACAGACTCGAAACACTAAACATAATCTGGCTTTATATAATTTAATTACCTGTTCTGTGTAACAATAATGCGATTTTTTCACTTTTAGCATAAGTTTTGCTCTGAAGAAATGACTAACTATATGTTTGTGTGTTTGTTGCATTGCACACGGACTACTGTAGACCATTGCGGTTTACTATTGACATGCCTCTCAGGTGCTTGACTCGTGTGGCTGGTGATAAGACGAGCTTCCAATCAGAGTGAAACAACTCAACATTCAAGTCAGGTGAACTCAGTCTGAATCCCTCAGTGAGACTCGGCCAAGGGATAATAAACCTTTGTATCGTTGCTACAGTGTAAAACATGTCATTTTTACAAAGGAATACTGTTAAAATGCTACAATAAATATTAAAAATGCCATACCAGTCTGCATCAATAAGAAGGCATAATAATTCATTCCTCATGAACGTCCTTTAAACGTGACACGTGACTCGTTATCGCATTTTGCGCTTTCATTACAGTACCGAGCTGATCAGATGAAACAACAACAACAAGAGCCTCACAATTCATTGAAAAGGTAATGAAACATTACTGATGCATCTCTGAAGACGGCGAAGCAAAAACAATATTAATAAGACGGAGGGGGATGTCGATACGTGCCTCCATTTGTGGTCAGTGAACATAATGGCGTGTTAATGATGACTGAACAAGTATGGAGGAGATGAGGTGAGATTCTCATTGACTTCTGCTTTCGGACACATTATTAGTCTAATTGGAGGCGAGACGCCGTCGCTCTTACGTTGACGATCCGGCATGGCTAACGGTGCCTGAAATCTCATCGCGTGTGGGACAAATCAGACATCTGGCCAACAAAATGATGTGGAAAGAATAACAAATTAGTTTTATGATGAACAAATGACGCATTCATTACTGCGAGAGACTGAGATATATGTGCAAGAAGACAAATTACTTTTTAGTGACTTTGGCTGCTGATAGGCCTCTGTTTGCTATTTTGAAAGAAACCATATTTTAGCCAGTTCAAGGTCACAATTCTGTCATCGACTATCGTATATTCTTTATACAGTTTGTCAACTTATTTGAAAATCCACTTGATAAGTCTTTTCTGCAATCTAAATTAGATCTATATTTTAAATAGAAGCACTTCAGTCGTGAAATGCGATAATAAGCGGCTGGTAACTTGTTGTTCACCAAACAGGCGAAGCAACAGATCTCGTGTCAGTTTGAAGGGAAAATCATTGTGATAGTTTTGCAGCTGTATTGGCTCCTCTCTGTTTTTACGTCTCCTAAAATGCCTCCTGGTGGAGGTCCTCATTATCTTGTTCCACCCACTCGCTATTTGAATTATTTGCCCTGCTCGATTTGGCAGCGTCGGGCCGACTCACATGCCACAGGCTGTGCAGACACACACGCAGAGCTCAAAATAATGCTGACACGTCGTCACAGTTGATTGAGCGGCAAACCTTGTTAAAGCCAAACAGGTGACGCAAAAGTCTGAAGCAGAAGCACAGAATCAATCGATTCTTTCCGAGCCTTTTTTTTAAATGATTATTATTTATGTTATTTTCAGACACAAAGCATTTTAAATCTATCAAGGCTTAGACTCGAAAAATTGAGGAATCTGTCTCTTAAGTCTTAACTTAAGTCTCCTTAAGTTAAATAAGTTCAGATGTATAAAAGTGAGGTCTAAAGGGAGGCAGTTGTCCTCCTCAGTGTAAAAAGATGGATCTCAAAATCATACAGTCATTGTTGGAAAGGGTTCAAACACAAAAATGCTGAAAATCCAAAGAATTTGGGGGATCTGAAGGATTTTTTGGAAGAACAGCGTGCAGTTTATCTGTTCGGGACAAACAAGAGACTCATAAACAGTTATCACTAAACAACAACAACAACAACAACAAAAAAACATCTGTGGATCATTCAGGTAACAACACAGTATTAGGAATCAAGTGTATGTAAACTTTTGAACAGGGTCATTTTTTATAAATTCAACTATTTTTTTCTCTTGTGGACTATATGTAAACAGCTTTTACGTGAAATAGCTTATTCAGGTCAGTACTAAATAAAAAAAATAACATACATTTTGTATGATCCCTCTTAATTTGCTAAAATAATTAACATTTTGCAGGTTCTGCAAGGTGTATGTACACTTTTGACTTTAACTGTATTTGATATGAGTATTGAATAAGGGTATTCTTGTTTTATTTCATTAAATTCGGGTCCAAATTATGATTCTATTATGATTCTGCATGCATTTAGGATTTTGACAAGGGCTGGATGACAAGAAAAACACCAGGTACAGAAACCTGAACCTAAAAGCTTTTGTAGAGTCAGACTTTGGCTGGAAGACAGAACCGCATGCGAAGCTTTCTATTCTCTAAACTCTTTGCTACAACTCATTTTTATATATTAGCTGTTGGCTACATAATATCTGAAGAATGAAACACTAATTAGGATTAAATAACTGACTCATCCACACCATGCTGACAATGTGCCCTTTGTGTTTCTAATTAAATACATTTATTTTCGGCGGATTAGTTCCATTATCTCATGCTAACAGAACAGTATGACCACAGTGGACAGCAATGCTTGCACAGATTACTGCAATGTTAGCAGAAAATGACATACTGTAAGATTTATTTCCTCTGCTGCTGTAACAGGTGTGAGAGTATTTCACTGAACCGAGTGCTTTAATGATTCTGTGAATGTGTGTTAATTCTATCTCCATTTGTTTTAAAGACAAAATTTCACTTATAAACACCCCATTGACTCTCTTTTAACCTAAAGCTGTTTGAATGTCACCATTAATATTGCGCAGGTGTAAAGGAGTCTGCTTTAGTAGACCATGCTGTATTAGTCATTAAAGTGTACAAGATACATACTTTCTCTTATACTAATATCTCTATGCAGTCCTAATAAAAAATGAAAACGGCTTTTTTCAATCTATCTATCTATCTATCTATCTATCTATCTATCTATCTATCTATCTATCTATCTATCTATCTATCTATCTATCTATCTATCTATCTATCTATCTGAGTTTCTTGTTTTTATATTATGTTTCTCAAGGTTAGTTTAAATAGTTTGCAAAGTTCGGTCTTTCTTTACCCAACAGCATTATGGCTCTTGTGATTGATGTTCAGAAGAGTGATGGTCGACCATGAATTCTTTGTTCATTTTGAATGAATCCTTTATATGACTTAGGAGCGATGAGTTCTCTCAGAGAGTGACTTGTTCATTTTTTGTGTGACTCCACATACGCAACAACCTTTTGTTCATGAACAAACTTACTTGTGTGAACAAATCAATTTTGTTTCTTGTACACACAACTCGGCAGTACAGAATTCCAGTACAGGAAATGAAATTGATTAGTTAACCTTGCAATTCTTGTGGTCTGAGTCATTCATTCTTTCATCACATGACAGCTGCATAGCTCTGTACACGATACAGAAATGATTAGTTCACCTCCTCAGTCTACTTTGGTCCAAGGTGAATGTGACATAAAAATGCAATCGCAAACATGCCGTTTTAGCTTGTTTTTTGATCTCTCATCTTTCAGCTCTTTCATCGTGAGTCATGTTTTTCACAGGATTCGTACCTAAGGATTCCACATCCCAAGTCCAATTCCATTCTGGCTGTGCTACCGAGCAAGCTTGTTATGTCCGGAAAGCGAAACATTTGGAGCTGTAATCATAACTGTGTACGGAAATTATTACAAGTGCTCCAATATGCCATCCCTTTTTTACTGTAAATTTAGCTTGTTATTTTTACAGTGTTTTTTTTTTTTTTTCTAAATTACATGACCTTTTGTGATTGAGGATAATGGCTAGCTTTAGGTTGGCGATAACAGTAATCCAAGATAAATTATCTGCTCACGAGGTAAGAAAATAATGTAGCTTAAATTGTAGCATTTCACTGTGAACTCCACTTTGAAGGAATCACATATAGACCTTTTTCCTGAGTAAACCATGAGCGCCGCCATTACGAATTCTAACGTCAGATTGGATGCTCTTCTGTTCCGGTCTCCATAGGAACCTATTCAAATAGCCCTCATCTGTTTATAATGTACCAAACATTGGCAGCTTAATATCATCCACCCACTCATTAAACTTGGAGGAGTGAGGCACTGACAAATGGCGGTTATTGCGATATTGCCAAGTGATGGCGCTACACTTTAAAAATTCTGGGTTGTTTTAACCCAACGTTGGGTTAAATATGGACTAACCCAACTGTTGGGTTAAATTTTTCAATTAAATTTTTTAACCCAACAGTTGGGTTAGTCCATATTTGACCCAACGTTGGGTTAAAACAACCCAGCATATTTTAGAGTGTATGGAGCCTTGTGCTTTTTAAAAACATGTTAATAGGTTTAACATTCAACATTAGATTATCAACTAGGAATATACGCTAATTTGACTAGAAACACTGGAGATCGTAAATGCAAAGCATTCTTCAGGTTAAGAGTCAGGCGTTCAGGTAAAGCGTCTATAGGAACACTCTAAAAAATGGACTAACCCAACTGTTGGGTTAAAAAATTTAATTGAAAAATTTAACCCAACAGTTGGGTTAGTCCATATTTAACCCAACGTTGGGTTAAAACAACCCAGCGTATTTTAGAGTGAATTTATTTATAGATCTATTCTTTCTTTTTTTTTAAGGAAATCCTGTTGTTAAAAACAATGATGGAATCCAAATTTTCTCTCAAGCTTTCAGCCTGTTTTATTCATGCCCAAAGAGCAACAAAAAAACACTTTAGGATCTGATTCATATATCCTGACAGGCTTATAAAAAACTCAGTATGCATATGTAAGGTCTCATTCGGGCAGCACATTTCAGCATCTGGTGGCAGACGTCCTCAGAGGGATGTCTGTGTTCTCATTACTGCAGTTCGGCCACATTTCACTGCCTGGATTTTCTGCTCTCATATATCTTGAGCTTCTGGAGGCCACAAGCTCGTATTTGTGTTAGTCGGGCCATCTTTAGTAATGCAGGTCAACTCGATCCAAACCCCAAATGAATTACACAGTCATCTTGAAGGAACCTACTTAAACAGATCAACAATCCTTATATTATATAATTGTTCTGCTTGTTATCTTGAGGTATCTAAAGTTCACCTAAAAAGTATGAATTCAGTCATCATTTATTCACTGTCTTTCCAAAACGTTATAGCATGTACAACCTGCAGCAGACGTTTGAAATGTGGAGGGAAATTTGATACATTTATGAGCACTTAAATGTTAAGCCATTAAAAGCTGTTAAATCTTGTAACTGGTGGCCGCCCTGCTGCTGCAGTATGTAAAAGCAGATATCGTTACTGTACTTCAGCGTGTCTGAATTCCCTGCGTGCGTGTGCTATTTCATATCTGACGTTTTGGAAAGTAACACGGCTCACTTATGATTTATGCATGCCATAAATAGAAGATAGGAAGTGGAAAATTGAAAATGTATCAAAGCCGAACATTTGCTGCTTGACTTAGCAAAGAGAAAAGTCCTGTTTGCATGAGTGACTGCTCTGTGATTGAGAAAAAAGGCCTTTGTGACCAGAACAGTGCGTCCTCTCTCTGCATACGGGACTTATGGGACGCTGCCAGCGGAAACTTTAATCAATAGGAGATTTTTGTACCTCACTATGTAAGTTTGATGCCTCTGAAGAAAGTTCATTATACGCACAGTCACGTTCGCTGTAAACCTGACAGCGGCCGATCGCTACGTGTGCAGTGATGAAACGTTTTTCACAAGCAATTAACTTTAGATATCTCATGTCAGAAGTTTACACCGAGCGCTTTGTTTATCCAGCTGATTCAGATGTGTTTGCCACCGATTATTTGCAGGTGTAATGGCTGTTATTTGTAACTTTCACCCGACTGGACATGAAACAGAAATTCAAATGAGAGAACAACAACAACTGTTTCACAATTTATGCTATATATTTTAATTCAGGTGAATAAAAAGTTAATACATGTAAACTTAACAAGTGGGTTAGGGTTAGTACCATTACCCTGTGTACTAACCACAGGGTACAATTCTGTGCTGGTTAAGCCAGGTTGCCAGGTTTTCACAACAAAACCCGCCCAATTGTCGCTCAAAACTAGCCCCCTTTACCAGGTTCCCCTGGTAAAATTTGCATTCCAGGGGCTAAATATCACGTTATTGGGGTAGCTTCAACCCGCGAACATGGAAAAACAACCCACCACAACAGCCCAATTCCACATACTTGGCAACACTGTGGCTGAGCTACCGAGCAAGCTTGTTACATCCGGAAAGTGAAACATATAGAGCGGTAATAATAACTATGAAAATGACTACAAGTGCTCGCTGTTTTACCGCCTCTAGTGTTCATTTTTGTAGAAAAATGCAGTGATATGTACTGATATTTAAGTGAAATTAATAAGGGAAAGATTTTCATCCAATAATGGCTTAAAGGAGTAGTTCACTTTCAGAACAAAAAATTACAGATAATGTACTCACCCCCTTCTCATCCAAGATGTTCATGTCTTTCTTTCTTCAGTCGTAAAGAAATGATGTTTTTTGAGGAAAACATTTCAGGATTTCTCTCCATATAATGAACTTCTATGGTGCCCCTGGGTTTGAACTTTCAAAATGTAGTTTAAATGCAGCTTCAAAGGGCTCTAAATGATCCCAGCCGAGGAAGAAGGGTCTTATCTAGCGAAACGATCGGTTATTTTCTAAAAACATTTACAATATACTTTTTAATTTCTACACAGAGTACACACAGAGCTAGACAAGACGAGCATTTGAGGTTAAAAAGTATATAAAGTATATTAGAGCCATTTGAAGCTGCATTTTGGAAGTTCAAACTCATCATAGAAATCCATTATATGGAGAGAAATCCTGAAATGTTTTCCTCAAAAAAACATAATTTCCTTACGACTGAAGAAAGAAAGACGTGAACATCTTGGATGACAAGGGGCTGAGTACATTATCTGTAAACTAAACTAAACTACTCCTATAAATTTGTTTTTTACACACACAAAGCTAGAAAATATAGAGTGACATTGCCTATTTTATCACTGTAAAAAATTTGCTGTAGTTCTGCAGCTGGTTGCCAGTAACTTACTGTAGATTTTTAATTTATGTTATTTACTGGCAACAGTTTGTTCAAAGTTAAATGAACATTAAACATTAACAAGTCTTTGTCTTTACAGAATAAAACTATAAAATAACAACCTACTGCAAAGCATTCTGGGAACCAGAAACCGTCATCAACCTTTTTCTGTTTTTTTCCTTCAGATTTTGGTTCCCAGAATGCTTTGCATGAGGCTGTTATTTTAGTTTTATTCAGTAAAGATAAAGACTTGTTAATGTTTAATGTTCAATTAACTTTGAACAAACTGTTGCCAGTAAATAGCATAAATTAAAATCTACAGTAAGTTACTGGCAACCAGCTGCCAGTAATACTGTAATTTCTACAGATTTTGTTTACAGTGTACTTATTTATTTATTTTTAAATGTGTTTTTTTTTTTTTTTAGAAGCTCGACAGCCTCTGGTCATTATATGCTTCTTTTATGTTTCACAGAAAGTGGACAAGAACGGCATGAAAGTGAAACAACATGAAAGTGAACAAATATTGACAATACTGCCTTTCAAAGGTTAGTTACAAAAGCGTATATATCTCAAAAGCGAATAGTTTTCTTTCTGTCTGACGATAGCTGGGAGGAAATATGCCACGTGGGACGTTTTCGAAACTGTCTGACCATTAGATGTTCTTCACCTCCACAGTGCACAGTTGGCACATCCACCTAATGAGAAGCACCAGAGGTGTATTTTCGCAGGGACGTCTCAAGTAGGCAGCCGCCTGCTGAAGGGTGAGATCTTTACAGCAGACGTTCCTAAATAATTCATGAATGTCAAGCAATAAATCCCCTTTTAGTCACAGACCACAGGTGCATCGATGTTTACAGATGCTGCAGACATCAGGCCTGTGGGGATTCCACATAAATGTGACGCCCATCAGTGGATTTCAAGTCTCTGTGAGGAGATGTCAAACAAGACCTGCATGTTTTCTGACGCTTTTCCTCTGATGCTGATACATGACCCGTGTTATAAGAGCAGAGAAACACAACAATGAGTGAAGCCTCTTATCCAACCAGCACATGTTCATGACATGTAATGACACTTATTTTTTATTTGTTATGTGCATACCCGATTACATTTTGCTTTTAGAACTATCCCCAGCCTCCCCTATAAATAAACTTGTCAATCAAATTAAAAAAAAAAAAAAATTTCAAAGTTACTGCGTATTTGCATTTATGTGATGTTGTCACATGAGCTTGATTAAAAATGTCACATCTAAATAACACTCATGTGTTTGGCTGCTCTCCTTGGTGCTGAACAGCTGCCTATATGAAAAATGATGCATTAATGCAGAAGAGAGCAAATTTAGATTTGTATTTTTGTATTATTGTTCTTCTTCATATTATTATCATTATTATTTTTGTACATGCTTAATTTATTTTTATGTTCTTGCTCCTGTCTCCAGGGACAGACATGTTTCTGAATATTCTCTTATGATTATATTCTCTTATGGTTATTTTTGTTTCAAAACAAAGTCTGGACTGGAATAAAAGCATTGGAGAGGTCAGTCATTCATACAGACTGAGTCTCATGAGTTATTACTGTAAATGTCAAATATTGTAGCTGATGTAGTGTCTACGTGGCAGGAATAATTATGGTAATTACATGTCAGAGCGACTGCATTCAGTTAAAGTCAGCAGAAATCAAAAATGACCAATCTTATTTTAATGGAACATAATAATTATTGTTTCTTATAAATGTGTTTTTTTTTTTTAATTCATGTGCACCTTTGATCAAAATAGCTTCAAAAGCAAATGACAAAAGTCCAATCAATTCCCCATGGATAAAATATAAAAGTCTCACCCTACATTTTTCTGATTCAGAAGAAATTTCACTTCAATTTCATATAAATTTTGGTATTTTTTACTAGTGTGTGCAAAACACTAGTTAATTTATGTTAGTGAGGATATCAAAATAAAATAAACTGTGACATATAATACCTAAAATTATTCATACAGTGGACTACCAGTAAAATTGATACATACTGTATTTGGGACCAAAAATGTGTTAGACACTTTGACCTAATCATGTTTTGCAAAGTGTTTTTTCTTTAATTGCTAATGTGACCTTTTTACACCACAGACTGAACAAAATGAAGCATTGCTTGGTAATTAGTCAACAAAGTATTGATAGTTACGTAAATATCGTCGTACTAACAGAATTTTGGTTGACTGTAATCTATTACATTACTTTCTATCAAAGTTATCTGACACTATCAAGATGAATTTGTTCTGAATCTGTTCTTGTCATGTTTGATTACCATTTTCTAAACTATAGTGAATAAACTGTGAAAATGTGAGAGATGTTGAAGGTGCCTGAATACATTTTGGTTTAACTGTACATCACAATAAGGAAGAAAAGACAATGAGTGCCACATACACACTGGATCACTGATTTCCAATTTATTTATTATCAGTAAATTGTATTTTTGTTTTAATACAACTGAAATACTAAGCTTTTGCTTTACCCAACACCATGATTTTACTTTCACTCGCAATGCAATAGAATATTTAATTTTGTTTTTGATCAAACGTCCACTGGCTGGCTGTCAAGGCTTTGTACTTTATGTGTGACCGTCTGTGAGCGGATCAGACACGAGTCAAGGTCACAAAGATGTCCTCACTGGAGTGTGACTATTAGAGCAAACTTCATTGTTATTCTATCACTCGTAGCGGGATTAGAAATATATCAGAAACGCTCATGAGAAGGTGAAGAGGTACTGATACACTCAGCAGAGGCGAGAAACACCTGAATTTTGTCCTACAAGAAGCCCTGTGACATTTAATCTATCGCTGCAGGGAAGACGAGAGATAGGACGAGTTTCATCAAAGTATGTCAACACTGGAGAGGAGGGCGAAAGACACGGTACAACCTCACGTCTGAAACCCACCGCGATTGCTTGAGAAAAGTGAAATATTACAGACCAATGAGCATTTGTTTCCCAGGTGTCTTTGCAGTGGGTTTGTTTGTGATTTGTGCCCTAAACCAGTTCAATGAAAACCTGCCCTGCAGCTGATTCCAAAGATGTCAGTGGTCTTGTCAATCACACACAACTACACAACTGACCTCCACTAGAGGTGGCCAAAGAAAACAGCTGCAGACAGGGTTTGCACTTAAAGGGATAGTAAGACCTTGGTTAATCTTCGGAAGACAAATTAAGATATCTTTGATGAAATCCGAGAGCTTGCATAGACAGCAATGCAACTGACACGTTCAAGGCCCAGAAAGGTAGTAAGGACATGATTACAATAGTCAATGTGACATTAATAGTTCAATCTTAATGTTATGAAGCAACAAGGATACTTTTTGTCCGCAAAGAAAAGAAAAATGTGTTGAGCTACTGAGCAAGTTTAAAACATATAGAGCTGTAATCATAACTGTGTATAAATTACAAATGTTGCTGTTTTTACTGCCTCTAGTGTTCATGTCTGTTGGAAACTGCAGTGATATGTACTTATTGGTAAGTATTTTGCTCCTTGCAAAAAAACTTCCCACAGGTACGTTTTCATCATGAGATCAGGTAGCCGGTTTGTGTATGTTAGGTGTTAGGTGTTTGTGAAGTGATGATGCAAAGCAAATACAGCAATGTTGAAAACTTGTACAATGGAAAATGACATCAAGACGCATCCGGGGGGCCAGTTCAGTCACATAATACCTGAAGAAGGGAAAAAAAGCCTACAGAAATCACTGCAGTTTCATGAATTCGAACTTCAAATATTTATCCTGAAGGCAGCTTTAAAAAGTTTGAAGTTTCTCTCTGCAGGCAGAGTCATCCCCAATCGAGTGGTTGTGGTAAAGCTGGTGAAAGTTTCAAGTTTCAAGCATGTAATACTGGCCCTGCATTAGTTAAAACATGCTATAATCGATTCGTTTTGTTGTTGATACATGTTGAGACATGTTTAACATTTCTCACATTATCAGTTTATTTGCTGTAGTTTAGAAAATGGTAATAAAATGACAATTACGCAGAGTTAAAATTAATTTTGATAATGTCAGATAACTTTGATAGAAAGGTATGCAATTCTTTACAATCAACCAACAATTCAGACAACTGTTAGTATGACAATATTTGCACAACTATCAATACTTTGTCGACCAGTTACTAAGCAATGCTTAATTTTGTTCAGTCTGTGGTGTAAAAAGTTTGCATTGGCAATTAAAGAAAAAATCACTTGAGCAAAACATGGTCAGTTCAAAGTATCTGAATAATTTTAGGTCTCAAATGGTAATCAAATTTACTGGTAATCCACTCACTATATGAAGAATTGTTGGGTATAATATGTCACAGTTACCTCACATACATGAACGAACTATAGTGTCCTACACCCACTAGTAAAAAAAATATCAAAAATTATATATGATGTCTGAATAATTTTTGGTTTGACTGTGTTAATGATTCAACTTGTTTGTGTCTTTATGCGTACTGGTTTAGCATTAACTAATTGTTCCTGTGCTTTTTAAATATGCTCTTATAAAGGTGTGAGAGCTTAAAATGTGTTAAATTTGGTGTGTCTGTAAGTGTGTAGTTTTAGAAATACTCTGTCATTATTTACTTACTTTCATTGCATTCCAAATTTCTAGTCCTGTATGAATTTCCTCCTCTGTGAAACACAAAAGAAGTTATTTTAAAAATTGTCTGTGTTTTTCACTTTCCAGACAGTGAAAGTCAAAGGGGTTTTTGAGGCCCTAAAGCAAAATGTTTTCATTATTTATAGTTTAATAAGAAGAAATATGGTGGACTTTTTCAACATACACTATACAAACACTATATGGACAAAAGTATTGGGACACCTTGCCATGAAACCGAGACTTTAATGGCATGGCATTCTATATACATAGATCTCTTTGTAGAGTTGGCCCTCCCCACCTTTACAGCTATAATAGCTTCTACTATTCTGGGAAGGCTTTCCACAAGATTTTGGAGTGTTTCTGTGGAGAATTTTTGCCCATTCATCCAACAGAGCATTAGTGAGGTCACGCATTGATGTTGGATGAGAAGACCTGGTAATCCCTGTGTCAGTTCATTCCAAAGATGTTCAGTGGGGTTAGAATCAGGTCAGTCAAGTTCTTTCACACCATATTCATCCAACCATGTCTTTATGGACCTTGCTTGGTGCACTGGGGCACAGTCATACTGGAACAGAAAAGGACCTTCCTCAAACTGTTCCCAAAAAGTTGTAAGCATATCATTGTCCAAAATGTCTTGGTATGCTGAAGCATTATGTTTTCTCTTTACTAGACACAGCTCAATTAAAAAATTAAGAGGTGTGTCCTAATATTTTTGTCGATATTGTGTGTGTGTGTTTGTGTATGTATATATATTGTCACGATTTGAGTCGTCCTGTCATCACTAACTCTTGCACTACACTTCATGGACTTCAGCCCCCACAAGCCACTGCACCAATCATTGCATTCACCTGCAGCTCATTCTCACACACACACAGCTGCAGCTCATCACACGGACAGCATTTAAGCCACTCTTACACTCAGCTTCTTCGCGAAGTCTTGTATTGCCCCGGCTGCATTTCTAAGCGTTTTCCCAGTTTCCTAGTCTCCGTGTTTTCAGAGTTTCCTAGTTTATCCCTGGTTTTGTTTCCTGTTTTGCCTTGTTTTCTCTGTTTGTTTCTGTTGTTACTTTGGACTACCCATTTGGTTTTTGACTCACGCTTGGTTACTGGTTTACTCTCTGGATTATCTTCGCTGTTGTTGTTTGCTGGTGTTGACCCTGTTTGCCCCGACTACGATCTTGACAATAAAATGCTGCAACTGGATCCGCACGTCTCAGTCTGACCTTCCTTGTTACATATATATATATATACATATATATATATATATATATATATATATATATATATATATATATATATATATATATATCAGTTTTTCACAGTGCAGAACATCTTGTATTTTTTAATATATATGTATATATATATATATATATATATATATTAAAAAATACAAGATGTTCTGCACTGTGAAAAACTGTGATTGGAAACCAAAAGTGACACCTGTGCTGGCCAGGAGGATAGTGAGAGAGGTAAAAAAGAATCCAAGGATCACCACCAAGGCCATCCTGATGAATCTGGGCTCTGCTGGTGGCAACATCTCAAGGCAGACAGTCCAACAGACACTGCACACCGCTGGGTTCCACGGACGCAGACCAAGGGGGACACCACTTCTCCAGATGAGGCACACAAAAGCCTGCTTGGCCTTTGCAAATGCTCATCTGGACATCTTCTGTTTTATGGTCAGATGAAACAAAAATTTAATTGTTTGGCCACAATGATGTAGCCTTCATTTGGTGTAAAAAAGAAGAAACCTTCAACCCTTAGAACACCATCCCCACCGTCAAACATGGTGGTGGGAACCTAATGTTTTGGGGGTGTTTTTTCAGCCAGTGGACCAGGGAACCTAATCACAGTAAACAGCACCATGAAAAAGGAGCAATACATCAAAATTCTCAATAACAACATCAGGCAGTCTGCAGAGAAACTTGGCCTTGGGCACCAGTGGACATTTCAGCACGACGACGACGACCCAAAACACACAGCAAAAGTGGTGAAGAAATGGTTAGCAGACAAAAACATTAACATTTTGCAGTGGCCCAGCCAGAGTCCTGACATAAATCCAATTGAGAATCTGTGGAGGGAGCTAAAGATCAGGGTGATGGCAAGGAGACCCTCCAACCTGAAAGAGTTGGAGCTCATCGCTAAAGATGAATGGGCAAAAATACCAGTGGAGACATGCAAAAAGCTGGTCAGCAATTATAGGAAGCATTTGATTGCTGTAATAGCCAATGAAGGCTTTTCTATTGATTATTGAGAAGGGAATGAATAATTTTGGACATGCCATTTTTTGTTCAAATGTAAATAAAAGATAAGTAATAATTTTTTCCACAATGATGCCTCTTGTACATCATCTTATTATCTTCTGGGAGACGTCTGTGTCATTTCTAATAAAAAAAAAAACTTGCTGGTTAAATAAAAGTAACTTTAAGTCAGAATTTGCCAGGGGTATGAATATTTTCAGGCTTGACTGTATATATATATATATATATATATATATATATATATATGATTTTTCATTTAATCTTTCTCTACTACTTAAAAGGATTTCATTAAGAAATACCTTATTTTGTGTTCTGAAGATAAATGAAAGTGTTTTGGTTTGGAACGACATGAGGGTGAGTAATTAATGACAGAATTTTCATTTGTGGTTGAAATATCCCTTTAAATACATTGTGAGCTGTTCCTTGTTTACCATTTAAATTGAATTACCTTTTTAAGTTGAGTTCCCCCAGCTGTCATCTCGGGTGTGAAGTGCGAACCAACCAAGAACAGGCATTTGTAATCCCAAGTGTGGCTTCACATATGAAGAGAGGCCAATCTCTCTTATCAGGACAAAGCTAAATGTTGTGTCACTTGCTCCGGCTGAAGGGCGAGACACTCTGAGACACTCCAGATCTGCATCCTCAAAGGAACTGCAGTGATAGAGAAGAGCACATACATACAAATGTGGAGATTAGCAGCTGTGTTCAGTGAGAGCTGGAGGGTTTATCTATTATCTGTTTCTTTTGGGCCTCTGCGCTTCGCTGCTCTCTGGGGCAAATCTAGAGCCACTGAAATACACATTGAGAAAAGCTCTGCTCAAGTGTTCTTGCCTTCGAGGTGCAACAGGTTTGTGTGGGGGTCTGTGAATCAGCCCAGAAGACACGCTGAAGCTGTAAATAGTTTCATATACTTGGATATGTAAAGCAATCGACAGCGTGACGTCGACGGATCGATTCGACTATTAAAATGATAATCTGTCTGGGAAATCCTCCAGTCGTCCGGGGAGGATTTAAAGCATCTAAAGAGCGAATGAGGAGGTTTACGCGAGCGAGTCCCACACAGCGCCTGGAGAGATGCAGATTCAATTTGAAAACACACATATAAAACGAGTTCAAGAGATTTAATGAGAACCAGCTCCCATTAAAACAAACAGCAAGGAAGCAAGAAGAGGAATGAATGGAGGCCACAGGCGCATTAAAAATAAGCTCAGGGAAGTTAAACGTGACAAAAGAGCAAGTAGCCTTTTTTCTCTGAGATGAACTGCAGTGGCTTCTGTGTTTTGCTGTCTGAGGTCAATGGGGACAGATATCACGAAAGCATTTAGTTTGCGTCGCACAGATGATAACAGGTTTGCTCAAGCGCCGCAGCCACATTGTTTTGCTCCCTTCAGTTTGACTGTTGACCTTGAGTTCCCTGCATCAAACCCAAAGGGAGAAAGTAAGGCATGAACTGGTTTAAGTTCAGATGTTTTCAACACATTCACAACCTCTTGTTTTTAACAGTAAAAGTCTGATTATAAGCTTCTTAAATGTGCAACAGAAGCTTCAAATGAGCTTTCAGGTATTTCACAATCTGAACCGAATAATAAAGTTCTATCTTCAGACATTGAGCTTTATTGTCTGTACATTGGTGAACTGGTTCCTTTGATTAAGACTTTTTCTTTTCTGTTGGATGTTGGAGGCTTGTTACCAATGTGATCCATCTGAAGAGGTCTTGGTGGAGGTGGGTTATTGAGCTTTGGATTGCGTCCAGTTTTTTATTTGTATCGGCCTGTCCGAGCTTACCTCAGCACAAACTCAAATCTCCTCCCCAAACTCAATAACTCATCACAATCCTGGCCGCTGATAGAAGCCCCAGGCACTTCAGTTTCCCATGTTTCAGCTGCTCACAATGTGTCTGGTCTCGTCTCTTCCTGACCAGACTGTCAGAATTGAAAATGCTCAGCACATTTTTCCATACGCCCATCTCAGAATCAGAAATCGGCCTTGATTATTGCAAAAAGCTTCCGGATACCTTTGTGGTTCATGCCACATCAGAAAAAAAATGATTTATATATATTTATATTTTTTTAACCTACATTTTTTTAATAAAAAAACCCTAATCATGAATAACTGCATGTATAATAACCATATATACTTTTAGAAGGCAATTAATTGACCTGTTTATGGCTTTTTTCAGGTTATTTCTTTTCATCTAGAATATTTCCACCATGTTATAAACCTCTTTCACCAAAGACCGTGGAAATGGGCTTGTGGGTGTCTTGGGCCTCGTACTGGCGTTTGTAAGTCAATCTTGGAAGGATATAATGGCATGAGGTTTATGTAGACGTGGCGGGAAGGAAGCCATCTGAATCTGTTGACAGTGTCTCACTGTATTTTCATGATGTTTGGAGAATAATGAAGCTCGGGAGTGAGCGGGGGGGATTTGAAAGGAACACATTTGCGTAGGACCGGTGGCGGAGGCTTTGTGCTCTGACTTGATGTGGCACATTAAGATGGCACGCAGTGTATGCGGCTCTATGGGCAGCTTATTGTCAGCGGTGGAGGGAGAATTCGCTTGGCATGTTGAACTGTTTTTGAAATTCATGGAAAAATTTGTGCATAATGTAACAGTTTTCATTTTTTACATATGCATGTCATGTCTCTGGAATGGCTGTTTTTTTTTTTTTTTTGTCCTGGAGGATTTCTCTCATTTTAATCAATGGTTGTGTTACATGAATATCTTGCAGTTTTCTGTGCTGGATCTGCTTCTTAATCGATTTAATCTCAAACTAAAAATGTGTTCAAATAATTATAATCGGAGGCTAAAATAACCCTTGTGTCTGAAAAAACAGACAGGCCAAGTCTCTAGCTGTCAGTCAATACAATTTAATGACAAAGAAAAAACCTATTTGTGACCCTGGACCACAAAACCAGTCTTAAGTAGCACGGGTACATTTGTAGTAATAGCCAAAATTCAAAATTATAAAATGTTCTTTTATGCCAAAAATCATTAGGATATTAAGTAAAGATCTTGTTCCATGAAGGTATTTTGTAAATTTCCTACCGTGATTGTATAAAAACGTTATTTTTTATTAGTAATATGCATTGCTAAGAACTTCATTTGGACAACTTTAAAGGCTATTTTCTCAGTATTAAGATTTTTTTGTGACCTCAGATTTTAGATTTTCAAATAGTTGTTTCTTGGCCAAATATTCTAACAATCCATACATCAATGGAATGCTTATTCATTCAGCTTCCATGTGATGTATAAATCACAATTTTCGAAAATGTACCCTTATGACTGGTTTTGTGGTCCAGGGTCACATTTCGTCTTTTAAAGTCATTAATTGTTATGACACTGTTCTTTATCATAATATGTATTCATGTATATGTATTTATACAAGTATGTAACAAGTAAGAGTTAACAAGTACTAATGAGCATTTGTAGTTACCTGTGTCTGTTACCTGTGTCCCACCTTCTTCGGGTCATGTAAATATTACATTTGTGGAAGAATTTACAAACATCTTTGGCGTAGTATCCTTTCGATGCTAAAGTTGATTTCACGTGACTGACGTTGGCGCCGTCTTGCGCGTCGTTTGGACCTTAAAATTGGCGCTCAAATTTCAAATAAAACTTGCTTATTTCATTCTAAATAAGCAGTTGTGAACTTATTGGCTTATGAACCTATCAATAACTCACTTATAAACAACTACTTGCTACCACCCACTGCGTCCAAAAGACTATTGAATACCCTTAAAGAGACTATTGTAGTATTGATCCAAATACTGTTCAACAGACTGTAGTGAGATTACGTCGTGTATTCTGGTGACGTAAAAGGCACGTAAGGACCGTTTTGGGTTTAATAGCCAAGTTCAAGTTAATGTTGTTTACTTTTTTGAATCAGTATTATCTCCTAAACATTAGGAGTGCCTCTCTAAATAACTTTAAATATATACTTATTAACCACCCATGGGTCAAAATGATCGATTTTCCTTTTATGCCAAAAATCATTAGGATATATTGAGTAAAGATCATGTTCCATGAAGGAATTTTGTAAATTTTCCACTGTAAATATATCAAAACTTATTTTTTTTTAATTAGTAATATGCAATGCTTAAAACGTATGGACAACTTTAAAGGCGATTTTCTCAGATTTTTTTTTTTTTTGATTCCAGATGTTCAAATAGTTGCATCTCTGACAAATATGGTTCTATCCTAACAAACCATTCATCAATGGAAAGCTTATTTATTTGTCAGCTTTCAGATCCCTTATGACTGGTTTTGTGGTCCAGCATCACGTTTACTTTTTAAATTTAGTTCTTGATGCAAATTGACATTATTATTATTATTATTTTTTTTTTTTTACGCTATGTTTGGTTTTTATGACCCCTTTTCCCATTTGTGCAGGTGTCCATCCTGAATTATTCAGAATGCATGTGAAAGACCTTCGGTAAGTAAGTTGTGTATGTGTAATAAAACCTAAAGTTCTTTATATTTCTTTAAATAAATATCTGTGTTCCACAAAAGAAAGAAAGCCATAAAGTTTTGGAACTACATGAGGGTGAGTAGGTCTAAATGATGACGATATGATTGAAAACATGATTGTGAAGCAAGGTAGCTCAATTTCACACTTTTTATTACATGTATCAGTTCAGTATTTATCTTCTTGACTTACTGGTTTCTCTGATATGGATTTGAGCGTGGCTTCCTGTATTAAATATCCTCCATGAGCGTACAGGAAATTATTTACAGCTGGTAACATGGAGAGAACATAATAATAGCTGAACTCAAACAGATTGAATTTCACTAACAGAAACCACATAAGAAAAAAAGAGTAGGTCTTCAACCTTGCTCCAGAGACCCATTGACCTTTATCAACCAGCTCATTCAGGTTTTCAAGATCACTTAAAAAATTACAGGCAGGTGTGTTGGAGCAGAGCTGAAGAAGCTTCACTAGATCAATATACTACTACTGATTTAATTAGTTCGTTTTAAAGGTCTGTGTGAAAATGTATCAGAGATAAGCTAAATTAGATTTTAGTATCTGGTTTTATGTAGTTTATAAATGTTAGAGTTTTCTCTTTTGGCATTAAAACTAGCAGAATCTGTTAGGATTGTTTTACAGTTGCTTACGTAATAAGATGAAATAACGATCACCTGTGCATCTGATTTGAATTTGAACTTACTTCACAATCATTAAAAAAAGTATTTTCTGTAGGCTATACTATAAATATTGATTATATGAATGAAATTCTGACATGCTATATCCGCCATGTTGTTACTATCATGTGACCGAAAAATGAACTAGTAACCTTTTATGTTTAAAGTGGACTAAAAATATATCTGAATGCACTTTGAGACCCAGAGTCAGTGTGAATACAAAGAGAACTGGATTTTTTTTTTCACTCCTTTCACCTACGGGTCCATTTAAAGCCTAAGTTTGAAAGATGATGAAAGTCATATGAAATGCTGGGAAACTAGATTCCAAGATTATTTTGTGGTTCACATACACTCTGTTGACAGCTTTCTATGTATGTATCTTGTGATAAAATTTGTTTTTGTTTCCTATCTCCATAAAAACTCTCAGGAACAGACGGACCTCTGTATCAGTGTTTGGGGGCGGCTGGGTGGCCATCTGAGTGACAGTGCCTCCCCAGCAGCCTGGTAAACCACAGGGAGCAAGCAAAGGCTTATAATTACAGTGTATCCCCCAGTCCTAATAGCAACTGCTTATATTTAATTACATACTGTCACCGGCCCAAACAGCGCTGAGAGTGTGGAACACTGCTGTTGCCTTGACAACCAGTGGAGAAAATCATGGTAATTAATCAGCGGAGAGAATGACGGGAAAATACTCAGCCCAAACAATTTACGGATCATCCCTGTTTGCTGCGATTCTCTGGGAGTTTGGTGAAACTTTCCTTTTACAGGAAATGTTTTATGTAATTTGATGTTACATCTGTTTATGGTTCAAATCATAGTTTGCTCATTAAATGTGAAGAATATTATGACTAGTCCTAGACTATAACGTTTTATGGCTAATTTAATGGGAATGGGCTGAAGTTACTTTGCAAGGGTCTGGAAACAAGAACATTGTGAGATTGTGGTCCACAAACACCAGGAACAATGTGCTCTTTCCAAAGTTCCTCTATTAACAGTGTGAACGACCATTTTCTCATCGTCTCCTCATATGATGCTCAGCGGGACCATGTAAATCATCATCATCCCATCAAAGCCTGTGCAAATCGCATCTGGATGTCAGTCTGAATACGGCAACAGTCTGAAAACACAGCGGGACTCAAAGCCCCTGGAGACCAAACAATTGTTCATTTTCAACCTGCCTGGCTGCTTTATTTCTAAGCATAGTTTGATCCTGGGAAATCACCAGAGTTTGTCAAGATGACGAGATAAAAGCTGTCCTGAATGGACAATAAATCATCTGACTGTCAGGAGGAACTGCGTTTGTGCTGTAAAAGAAGAGCCGAGCGTTTTAGGAGCGACTCAGGCGTGAGTTTAACATCGCAAAGCATTTATCACCTCTGGTGTCACATTGATACGGTATTTCCTTCTATTTAAAATAGGTTTTAGTTATTTATGATTAAGTTAGGTGATAATAGAATCCTTTATCATCCTCTAGTATAATGAGCTTAGATCATGGATCAGAAATCGATTGTTTACTGAATCTTCAGCTCAGTGTGACTGTTTGAGTCTCCTGTGAGAGTCGTGAGAAGTTCTTCTGTTTCTCATGTGAAGCTGGTGAGTCACTGTTTGTTCTGTCTTTATTGAGGAGTGTCAAATAAATGTCAAAACTACAATGATTATTCAGTCGTGATGATGCTGCTGCGAGGAAACCCTTGAGTCATTTACTGTATAAATAAATGCACTGTTCAGTCTGGATTATAATTATGTAAAGTATACACTCTTAAAAATAAAGGTGCTTCACGATGCCATAGAAGAACCTTTTTTGTCTAAATTATTCCATAAAGAAGCTTTAACACCTGAAGAAACTTTCTTTCTTCACCTTTCTTCAGATTATAAAAAGGTAAGAAAGAGTTCTTTGTGGAACCAAAAATGGTTCTTCTATGGCATCGCTTGAGGAACCTTTTAAAGCACCTTTATTTTTAAGAGTGTAGCAAGGTAAAACCATGATATTGTGATATGGTATTACCCCTGTTGAAAAAAACAATAGACGCCATCACAAAACTTGTAATGGTTTTACTGGTTATAATGGGACTTGTATTGCTTTTAATGGCAACTGTAATGGACCCTGTGGGTTTCTACTGGTAATTGGCCATCTTCTATTGGTGGCTTGTTAAAACCACTAAATCCTGATGGAATATGTCCCAAAATACACAACAGAAAACTCATTTTTAATGGTTTTATGTGATTAAAAGTTGATGGTTTGTAATGGTATTTGTAGTGGAAACCATTAGAATTTCTTTGATGGTTTCTATTGTTGATAATTTAATTTTGATACTGCCACTATGCATTGGTACTGCCACAGTATTTTATTTTCTGCGAGTGCACAAAGTTTGATTACAAACCTATTATATACTGTAATGTAACTTTACTCAAAGTTCAAACCAAACTGAGATCAATTATTTAAATGTCTTGGCATTATGATAAACAATAGTAGAGTTCTAAATAAATCACCCCATAATTGTGAAAATACAAATGAACCATCACTCACAGCTAGTAGATGTTGTTTAAACTTTAAAACTCCGTATTAAAACCTTCTATTGATTGTTTCTAGTCCGTGTATCTCTCAGGGTCACTTCAGTGACTCATGTGTAAGAAGGTGTAAGTCGGTCCAATGCATTTTCAGCCCTCGTTTTGGCAGTTCACTTGATAAGAGACTGCAGATCGATGCATTCAGAGCAAACCGACAAACTTATTGACCTGGACGCAGAAACGGCCAATGCATTTGTTTGGAGATTCTTTGGTGCCTCATAACCAGTAGGAAGAGGCCTGAAGGCTTCTCGGTAATGGTATCTGCCATTAACATTCAGATCCAGAAACTGTCTCGATCCTCAGGCAAATTTCACTCCACAGTTCTATCATTGCTAAAAGCTTTTCATTTAAAGCTACTTAACCAAATTTATTCGCATTGTGAGGGTAAATTTTTTTGCTCTTTTTGGCGCCATTATGTAAGAATATTTCAGCACGTTCATCTCTCTGGAAACGTCTCTGAATCAGATGCATCTATTTGCAAACAAAAGCATTTGCATCAGCCGCACAGTCAGGTTGTATCATAGTGCCGGGTAAAAATACCAGTTCCCTGCTGTCTTACTGTGTCATACTTACTGCTTATAAGATATCATATCCATTTGACGTATGAATTATGAATGAGTGTCAAATGTGTGTGCGACTAAAAACTGCTGACGGATGAATTCTAGACTGATGTGAAAAATCACCACCTCCCTGGACAGAATCAACTTCCCTCCAGCAAAGCACTCAGTGTTACATTAATAACAGTATCCATTAGGTCTTATTCTGTCCAAAAATAATTCAGAATATTAGAGCCTACATTGAACTAACTTACAAACTGTGGCTCCACCATGACAGTAATTCCCTGAAAGGCTGGTTAAAACTGATTATAGAGTATGACAGTTTATCGTAATGCCCAATACAGTGCCCCTTGTGGCAAGGATGATATGCAACGATGATATGTACTTGCCGACAGTTTTACTCTTGCTCCTTTAAAAGCTACAGCTTGTTTTCAGTGCAAGTCAAGCAGGTGTCTAAGGTGGATTTCCCAAAGGCTCTGCAGGTGGGCTCATTCTTTGGCCGAAAAACAACAGCTGTTTGAGCCTGCAGAAGTTCCACTGGACAAGGCCATCTGCCTGACTGCTGAGATGATGAATAACGGCAAAACTTTACAGGTTTCAGAGAGACTTCGCCAGATTACTTGGATAAGGGACACTGCACTTCAACAGACCAGATCTGAAGTCAAAGCTTTATTAGGAACTTTATATCCAGAGGTCTCAGCTAAACTGAATTTGACACTCTGATATTGTGAGAGAACAATAAAGGATGTTCAATAACTTTATCAAGACATTATTTGGCAATATACGGCCCTGCAAACTGACACTTGTGATGAAATCAGTCAGGTTATCTATTTCTATTGGCTTTGATTGCCAAATGCTTTATGGCATGTTTTTTGTTTCTCTCACATAAATGTTTATGCACTTCCTTTGGTTCTTGAAGATCAAGAGTGTAATTTCTGCACCACCAGAGGCACATAAGAGAATTGCAAACATAATAGTTTCTATTTGTTCTTTGAAAACAAGTATTTTAGCATCAAGTAGTTTTTGAGACATATTATCATTGTCTAAAACTGAGTTGCATACAGTATATCTATCTCCATTATTGATTGTGATACTTCTCTGCTCTGCTTATACAGTTGGCCAAATCTCCTTCGTTGTCTTTTTCTGTCTGTGTGAGCATGGCATACAGCCATACAAGCTTTTTTCTCGTCTGAAATGACCCTCTATGTGGCGGCAGTTGCAGCTGCCCTCAAGGTCGTTTTACTGATGTTTTTTATTCAGTTAGCTCCCCTCCGAGTCCCTCCAGACTGATCTTGTGTTATATGTTTTCATTCAACAGGAGGCACATGGGTCACGCACATTTGCACACCATGATACAAGCTTTTGTGTTTAGATGCCACATGGAAATTGCTTATTTTTCTCTTTAAAAAGCACCTCCATTTTCATTTGATCCGAAGATCTCGCAATCATTCTACGACGTTCCTTCTCAGCCCCTTTATTTAATAAGAATAGGTTTTAAATTCTGTAGGGGTAAAGGGGCATAGAGGATCTTGATCGGATGGGAATCTAAATGCATTTCCTGCCTGTTCTAGTTTAGAGAATTTCAAATGTGAATAAAATCGGTTGAACCAGAAGCCCCCTTTCTCCTTTTCACTTTATCCCCGTCATCTTTCCACCTCGCATTCTTTCTCCCGGCTCCTTCAAGGGTCTCTTCACACGCTCACGGCTCTCCTCTCACTGCGCTGTTTAACCAGCCATGTCGACGGCTGCAAATTGAGAGTGTTATTTGGTGTTTGGAGCCGTCACTTAGTTCAAAGACCCGCTGCTGGTCTTCCTTGGCTCTGAAAACAATGACAGATGTACTGTGACGAATGAGAAGCAGAAAAGATGGAGGTGGGTTGTGGAGATGAGTCCATACTATAAATCTACACTCTTAAAAATAAAGGTGCTTCAAAAGGTTCTTCACAGTGATGCCATAGAAGAACCATCTTTGGTTCCACAAAGAACCATTCAGTCAAAGAACCTTCTTTCACCACAAAGAACCTTTTGTGAAACAGAAAAGTTCTTCAGATGTTAAGGGTTCTTTATAGAAGCATTTAGACAATTCTATGGCATCACTGTGAAGAACCTTTATTTTTTAAGAGTGTACAGGTAGGACAAAGTATGGAAAGTACACCAAGAATCCACTAAATGATTATGTTTCAACATGCCAAAGACCATCTTGATGGTCTTCTCCAAAGTTTCGAAGGTAGCATATACTTGTAGGACCTTACAGGATAGAAAATCTTTCTGAAGACTGAGAATTTGTTGTAGAATGAAATGCAAGTGATGTTCCTGGCTAGTTCTCCACTCCAGTCTCACTGAGAAAACATGATTCTCATGAGCTTGCCAAGAAGATCCTGGATCCTTGAGTTTATGAATGTAAACTGGAAGAGTTGCAATCAGCATTTCACTATTTCACTTCCATGGAACCTTTCCATTGCTTTCCAAAGTTTTTTTTTATAGTGGAAAAAGTAAAAAAAAAAAACAAAAAAAAAAAACAAAGTTCTGTTTTGAACCAGAGTGCACATAGAACACATGAGCAACCAGTCGTTTCGCTAGATAAGACCCTTATTGCTCAGATGGGATTGTGAATCTGCATTGAAACTGCATTTTTAACCTTCAATTCCTTGAGCACCACTGAAGTCCACTGTATGGAGAAAAATCCTGGTATGTTTTCCTCAAAAACTTAATTTATTTGCAACTGAAGAAAGAAAGACATGAACATCTTGGATGACATAGGGGTAAGTATTAAAAAGTTCTTTGGGGAACCCCAAAATGGTTCAGAAAGGTCGTTTCTGAAAAATAGTTTAGAAAGTTTACACAAGCAAACCTTCACAAAGTGGATCTGACTAAATCGGGTGAACATCTAGAACATGCTAGAAATTTGGAAGCAAATTGGCAAAAACCTACATTTATACACAAGTGCCAAGCACAATTTTTTAGTGCTATTTTTGTCCTTCAGCTCAACTGTCATGGACCTGCACACACAAAGGATAGTGGAATATCATAGACAGTGGAAAATAAATCTATGCTGCCTTCAAAAAAACATTCGGATGAAGATATTTCAGTTGACAGGATGTGACACGACCGTTGTATTTGGACGTGTCTTGTTGCCTTCATATCTCTGTATTATGCCTACAGAGGCAGTGTTAGTTTTCATATGGAGCCAGGCAATGACTACAGTAAATATCAAAAACATGGATGCTAACATCCTTATCACTGGAAGGTTTTATCACAGTTGATGTGACGTGTCCAATCAAGATGCAAGTTCATCCATTAAATTGTTAATTAACTGACAGTACAGTATGTGTATGGATCACAGCATTTAAAACTGACAGAAGTAGCTCAGCTGGATCAATAGGTGGATTAATAAATGGATCTAAATGTGTGTATACAACATAATTACCGGAATTATGCTGACTTCAGGTGCATCTGGGAAAAATCGTAGCCTACCTCAACACTGGGCATTCGTTATTATGACACCACACATTCAGGACATAGATACATAGTAACCTTAACAGTAAACCCAAATAACTACATCTGCATTCAAAATGTTGAAAATAATTTATTTATGTCACCTATTTACACATGGTATCAATACGAAATGTTTGTGTTACATTAAGAAGCTGTGAAAGTCAAATGATAAACTTCACACTTCAACTGTTAGCTGTTTCGTAGATCACACCTTTAAAATGGTTAAAATACAACATGTAAAATTAAAATAGCTAGCAAAATCATTAATTATAAGTCACAGTAGAGTTTCTTTAAGCTTTTTGATCCCTATACATAGATTATACATATATAGATAAGATGTTTTTCAATGTGTACAATGCATGCCAAAGGGGTCTCCAAACTCTGCTTCTGGAAAGATTTCAGATTTTATCTCCAACCCTAATCAAACACACCTGAAGCTAATCAAGGTGTTCAAGTTTTCTTGATAATTACAGACAGGTGCATTGGAGTAAGGTTGAAACTGAAGGCTGCATCTGAAAAGTGGAGGACAAATTTCAAGGTAGGAAGGCATCAAGGCACATTTAAATTCATTTTTAGCTTCACTTCTTGCCTCCTAAGATACCTTCTTCTGATCAATTTTTGAAAGCAGCCAAATGTATCCTTCGCTGCCTTTGATATCCCACAATCCTGTGCGTTGCATTCCGTGATGGTTGAACAAAAAAAAAAAAAAATGAAGATGTGCTTGGTGGTCAGTTTACGTGAAAATGTACAGTTGAAGTCAAAAGTTTGCATACACCTCGCAGAATCTGCAAAATGCGAATTATTTTAACAAAATAAAAGGGGTCATACAAAATGCATGTTATTTTTTATTTAGTACTGACCTGACTGAGATATTTCACATAAAAGACGTTTACATATAGTCCACAAGAGAAAATAATAGTTAAATTGATAAAAAATGACCCCAATCAATAGATTCTTAATACTGTGCTTTTGTAAAAGCTTTGTAAAATTGAAGATCAGTATAAATGTTATTATTTTGTCTTCAGGGAAACATGTAAGTATCTTCTGTAGCTTCTGAAGGGCAGTGCTAAATGGAAAAAAAAAAAAAAAAGATATTTAGGCAAAATATGAAAAATTTACACCATCTTCATTCTGTTCAAAAGTTTACACCTCCGGCTCTTAATGCATAGTTTTTCCTTCTGGAGCAATAGAGAACCTTCTGTAATAGTTGCATATGAGTCTCTCAGTTGTCCTCGGTGTGAAAAGATGGATCTCAAAATCATACAGTCATTGTTTGAAAGGGTTCAAATGCACAAAAATGCTGAAAAACCAAAGAATTTGTGGAACCTGAAGGATTTTTCTGAAGAACAGCGGTTTAACTGTTCAGGACAAACAAGGGACTCATGAACAACTATCACTAAAAACAGCTGTGGATCATTCAGGCAACAAAACTGTATTAAGAATCAAGTGCATGTAAACTTTCTCCTGTGGACAATATGTAAATTTTACGTGAAATATCTTATTCAGGTCAGTACTAAATAAAAAATAAGATGCATTTTGTATGATCCCTCTTATTTTGGTAAAATAATTATTATTTTGCAGATTCTGCAAGGTGTATGTAAACTTTTGACTTTAACCGTAGATTCCAAACTACATTTTACTGCTGTAGTCGCTGCCATTCAAAATATTTTTTTTTTTTTTGCATGCAAATCTGAGTTTACAAGTTGCAATTATGAGTTCTACATGGACTGTTTTTTTATGGAAGTGACAAACCTATGGTTGTGCAGGTCCTGGAACAAAATATTTAACTTCACTTCACTTCTGCAGTGATATGCAGCTGAGAGAACAATAAAGAACGTTTTATAACTTCATCATGATTATTGGTATTATCAAGTCCTGCAAGCTTATCGAGTCAGTCAGGTTTTCCTGTTCCACTGGTTTTGATTGGCAAATGCTAATTTTGTTTGTGAACTGCAGGGGGCGATGTGTCTCTGCTCTGCTTGTAGTTGCTCATATTGTAAAGTTGCCAAATCTAGTTTTTTCCTCTCTCTCTTTCTCTTTTTTTTCTTTCAGAGTGAGTGTTTCTCTTCATCTTTCTCCTCTCAGCAAAAAATGACCCTCTATGCGCCGGCAGTCGCAGCTGCCCTCAAGGACATTTTACTGATATTTTTTTTATTCAATTAGCCCCCCTCACAGTCACTCCAAATTGGTCTTGTGTTATATGTTTTCATTCAACAGGAGGCACATGGTTCACTCACATTTACACACCATGATACAAGCTTTTGTGTTCAGATGCCAGACGGAAATTGCTTATTTTTCTCTTTAAATACACTTCCATTTTCATTTGATCCGAAGATCTCGCAATCGTTCAAGGACGATCCATCTCAGCCCCATTATTTCATAAGAATAGTTTTTAAATTCCTTAGAGGTAAAGGGAGCGAAGAGGATCTTGATCGGATTGGAATCTAAATGCATTTCCTGCCTGTTCTAGTTTAGAGAATTTCAAATGTGAATAAAATCGGTTGAACTAGAAGCCCCCTTTCTCCTTTTCGCTTTATCCCCGTCATCTTTCCACCTCGCATTCTCTCTCCTGGCTCCTTCAAGGGTCTCTTCACACGCTCACGGCTCTCCTCTCGCTGTGCTGTTTAACCAGCCATGCCGACGGCTGCAAATTGGGAGTGTTATTTGGTGTTTGGAGCCGTCACTTCGTTCAAAGAGCCGCCGCTGGTCTTTCTATATGAAACAATGACAGATGTACTGAGAAAATAAGGAGGGAAGATGTGAAGGTGGGGTTACGGTCACTCATGAAAGCCTTTTGAGGATGGAGGCTAGATGAACAGGTGGAAAACATCAATAAATGCTGTTTTTTTTTAGTTCTAGTGGGTCTAGTCATTAGAGGCATAGAGTTTGTGGAAAGACTTTGGAAACATTCCATTTACTGCACTAATGGTGCAAAATTACATCTTACAGGAAACGGATTTGATAGTCCTGTTTGATTCAGCACCATGGACAGCGGTCTTCTTTTTTTGTTATACAGTTGCAGCTCACATTATGAATATGCTTAATTATTTAGGTTTATAAGATTGAAACCCTGGCCAGCCACACATACACCGAAATGCACACTATTACACAAAACTAAACCGCTTCATTTCAGTAATTACACTCTGCGTGTACTCAAAATGTACTTCTAGTGTGTACTTGCTTATGTACTTATTTTACTGCCCCACACAACCTCAGTACTGAATTAATCATTACACCTCCACCTTTTACGCCAGTGGTGCCCCACCCTGTTCCTGGAGATCTACCATCCTACAAAGTTCAACTCCAACCCTGATTAAAAACACACCTGAACCAGCTAATTAATCTCTTACAGTAGGTAGCACTTGATAATAACAGACAGCTGTGTTGAGGCAGGTAGGTAGATCTCCAGGAACAGGGTTGGGCAGCTCAGTTTTACGCTTTTGTTGTCAAAGTACACAATGGACATGTTCTAATGTATTTGTGTTATGTTTAATAATCGTTTACAGCGCAGCTGTAAGATTTTGACATGTACATGTCTCAAATGCGTGTGTCGTTTTTCTATTTAATTTGTCTAAGTTACATTATTTTATTGAATATTCATGCAACTCAGCAGTTTCGATGAGTGTGAATAAGAAGAGTCACATCAGCCTGTCTGAATATTTTCAGTGTTTAATTAAATGTGATTTAACTGAACATATGAGTTAGACGGAATTACTTGACTGAATTTTTGAAAGAGAGAGAGTAAGAGAAAGAGAGAGAGAGCGCGCTCAGCCTACTGGCTGAGGGAGAGAGAAAGGACGCATCAGAGAGAGAGAAACGGGGATGAGGATGGAGGCAGAAATGAACAGAGCTAAGAGATACTCACAACACTCGCGATTGTTTAGGAAGCAGGTGCTGGACCTTCGTCCACTTCAGATTGATGTCAGAGCAAGAATGGATGTGCGGTAGGACTCGATGAGATCCAGCATCTGACCGAACGAACTTCTGATTCACGCGAATATAGTCTCGAGGTCATCGATCATCAGTTCTATTCGATGCTTTACGCATTTCGCAGGATCTTTTCTGATTTTTCGCCTTTAAATCAGTCTGCTGGCTCATCCTCTGCAGTTTGAAGCTGCACCGCATGAACGGAGGCTGATCATGAATATAAAACACATCTGATCCGTCATATAATGGGAATCGAGGACGCGAGTATGAGGAACGGACGGGCTCTGACCGATCAGTGGGCCGACAGCGTGGTGGTCCGTCCCCGGACGACCGAGCAGCACATCACGATAAATAAGAGACTTGTGCTGGGCTTCGCCATCTCCATCCTCACCCTCATTATCGTCACGGCCATCGCCATCACGCTCAGCGTCAGCTTCGAAAGATGCGCTGCGGAGAGCAGCGGGGCTCTAGCCGCGAACAGCTCCAGCAACAGTAAGTGGAAACAGTCCCGGGACGGGAACATCAGTCACAGAGACTCGGAGGACGGCCAGCAGCCCTGGAGACATCTGCGCTTACCGGCCACTCTGCGCCCGCGCCACTACGACCTCCGACTGATCGTGTACATGGAGAACTTCACCTTCTCCGGCGAGGTGAACATTGAGTTCGAATGCGTCCACCCCACGAAGTTGATAGTGCTGCACACGGACCGGCTGGAGCTGGAGAAAGTGCTGGTGTATTCGGACAGTAAGAAGGCGGGCGCAATGAGGATTCAGCGCCGCTTCCACTACCAGCCCAAGCAGGTGTATGTGATCGCGCTGCACAGAGAGATGAAGCCCCTCAGAACATACAAGATCAACATCACTTTTCACGCACACATTGAACACGAGCTCTTGGGCTTCTTCCGCAGCTCGTATGTGCTGAATGGAGAAAAAAGGTAAAAGCTCTTCAGTGTCCGAATCAAACTCTCTCATATGTTGTTATAATGTTCTGCTGTTACCATGGGAACTGTTGATGCTGCCTGACATTCATATGCGCAATTAAACACTTCTTTTTTGGCTAATTGCTTTCGCAGAAATGTACTATGGTAACCAAAAGTAAAGTAAATATAGTTACTGCAGATGTTACTGTAAAACTCATATGGGATCTCATTCAAATAGTGTAGAAGTTGTAAGAATCCCACTGACACCATGTTACCACAGTTTTCACATTGTAACCATGTTTTAATGGTATTTTTTTGAGGGGAGAATGAAAATAAGCACACACTTCTGTAAGGATCACATTGAATATTCATTCTTGTGAGATTGATATTACTGTGTCAGTGATATTGTTGAGTTAATCATGTTATGTTGATGCTGCCTGACATTGATATGTTGTTTATTAGTATCTTAGTAACCAACGGGTCTTATTTTGTAATTATCTTAATTTATTCTAACTAGTATTTACGATAGTTTTCACCAAAATCTAATGATTTTAGTATTTGTTCTCTACCTCAAAACCACATTTGAATATGGGATTATATTATTTAAATGGAGACTAAAAGCAGTAGCAACCATTGCATTTTGGATGAAAATCTTCTTGCCATAGTAAGTTTTGAAAGGATGTCTTTAATTTGTTGGTGTTCTCACAATTCCTTCTTAAAATTGTATTGTCACAGTAACATGTGAAGTGCAGATGTCAGGATGTCAGTAAAGTGTCAAGTACAACACAGAGGTGATAAGCTCTACAAACACAACTGTCAAGACTAAAAATTATGCTGTTTCCAAATATTATCACAGCATGTGAGAAAACAAACAAGATATCATTTTGATAAATCTGGTTCTATTATCAGCTTTAAATCCAGGTTAGGCAGTTCAACTGTAACTCCTAATCTATCATTCTTATCTATCTGTCTGCATGTAATTTTGACATCTTTGTCTCGGACAGTAACTGTTCCTCAGTGTTTAGAGAGTTCAGAGGTCAAGTTGATCTGAACGCTAGTCAAACCACTGGGTATTGAAATCACAGCTGTGTCTAACGCGACACTCAATGATTCATTTACTGTCAGACACTGAGACTCGCACGTGACTGTGGGAAGGTTTACAGCACAGTGCTAAACATTCATAAATTCACAGAGTTTGATTTACATTAAAATAACCCTCTTGTGTAGCATTATCTTGACTATTTATGCAGTTATTACTGTAATGCATCAACATATAAAAAGTGAGATTAGACGGTTAGATTAAGGTGTTCTGTTCAAATGTGCCAATGTTTAAACTAATTCATTTTAATATTTGAAAACTGTCAGATCACCCAATATCATATGATTTAGCTCTTATCAGAAGCTCATATCTTGTGTCTTACAGCCGTTTACTGCCTCATATTCATGTTGATTTCAGTCAGACAGCTCTGAAAATCTATTTCTTGTTTTCTGGCTTTTGACTCCTTGTCCTCTGAGGGAAAAAATGGCTCATGTTTGAATCTTTGCCCCAGGTTTTCCTGCATTTGAGACATGTTTAAACCTTGTTTTACCCCGAAGGGATCGCTTTCATGGACACACTTCATAGATCTTTTGTCCATCCACCTGTTGTCTGTCTATCTTGGCAATAACTGCTGGACTTCTTCCTCCTTTCAGCTGTAAAACAGCATGCTGAGGGCTCAGTGTAACAATTCTTTATCAAACCCATTTTGATTCAGCACAAAGTGAGGTGCTGACATTGTAAGATCCACTAAAGAGCACTTTTGAGATAAATTCAGCATGCTGATGTTCAGACAGCATCCTGCAGCAGCTCAGAGCTCCACAGGCTGTGAAGATCATTGAGTTTAGTGTAATCAGCGCCTGCTGGCTGCTTGTATATTTGTGAACGCTGAACGGCGGGGATCTCGCCGGATTGAGAAAATACCCTTGTTTATGTAGTTAGATGTGGGCACATGAACTGTGTTGTTCGTTCACTTCAAACTAACATATGATCGTCTAGTCGTTTTAGAGATTGAACAGTTTTTCCTTCATCCTTCACACATTTTCTGGTGCAGCCGTCTCACATTAGACGACAAACTCAAACACCTCCATGTGTTTCCCTGCAGGGTTTTCACTCTGACGTCCTTGTAAAATCTCCTCCTGTGTGTCTGTATGTTAGTCGTCTGATTTCTCATCACCTCCTACCTGCGTCTCAACTGTGATCTTTAAATATTGTTAAGATGTTTAAATGCTACTAGAATCTATAAATGGTGAAACGCAGAGGAGGTAAACAGATGGGACATTATAGACTCATTATAGATTGTTACTGCATGAATGGCTGCTAATGAGAGTAAAAAGTTGTGACAGAAATGCAGGAGCAGAAAACCCTCCTCCTCCATCTGCTGGTCATGCTGTGGGTGGCCAAAGCCATTGTGATGTTTGAGTTGAGCTTTAATATCCATTAATGCAGCTTTCTAGAATGCAGCTCATGCTTTTCCTGCTCTCTCACTTAAATAGAAAATCCCACAATGATATTCAGACTCTGATGTGGTAAATGTGTCTAAATGTAGATTATTAATGCTTCACTTAAAATTTACCAATCCAACTACATGTAAGATTAATTTGACAGCTTTTTATTATTTCCTTGTCATCTAAATTAGTTCACGCTGTCAATTTCTTGACTTGTACTGTCACAGATGGGATTAATGTTCACAGCTGTGACAGATGTATCATTATTTTTGTTTAGTAATTCTAGTCTAATTTATGATATGTTGTTATTTGAAGTGATTTAGTTGCTATGGTTCAAAAAGCCGGATCGGTTTTGTCCATCTAAACACCAGGAAGCTCATTAGTGTGATAAAAATGCACAGCGATGAGTTCAGGGATGGCAGTCAGAGCTAATTTGAATTCAGGAAAGTCATGTGACAACCAATTTAATGAAGTTCAGATGAAAAGACTTGTGGGCTATTTAAATAGAATATATTTCCAGAGATTTCTTTCATCTTACCTCTTTCTCATGTTCTTATTCCTGGTGTTATTCTGCAGGTTTCTCGCAGTGACGCAGTTCTCACCGACTCACGCTAGAAAGGCCTTCCCGTGTTTCGATGAGCCCATCTATAAAGCCACATTCAGAGTGAGTCTGAAACACGAGAGCTCGTATCAGTCCCTGTCCAACATGCCAGTGGAAGCCTCAACGTCTGATGAGGACGGATGGGTGACCAACCATTTCTCCAGGACGCCCCGCATGTCAACGTACTACCTGGCCTGGGCCGTGTGCAACTTCACCTATAGAGAAGCAGTTACAGACAATGGAGTTGTGGTGAGTCCCCAAAACTCATAGTTAGAAACAGATTTTATTATTCAAGAATTTTTTAAAACCCAGTGAGAAGCTTTTTAAGGCACTGCAGATGCTTTTGTAGGAGGTATTCTGGCTGCAAGATGCCTCATTTGCCAAATTCTAAGGCAGCCTTTTATGTATGTTTCAAAGTGAAGACAATCCCAGAATGCACTGCACAGAGTTTAGTAATAAATCAATTCAAAATGGTAAATAAGCAGAGAGAAAATCATCAATATGCACTAGAATATTCCCTACCCAAGGTTTGGGATCAGTATGTTTTTCTAAGTATGCGTTAAATTGACATTTATAAGGTTACAGATGGTTTAGAATTCAAATAAATGCCGTTCTTAAGATCTTTCTATTCATCAAAGAATCCTGAAAAAATGCATCATGGTTTCCAAAAAAATATTAAGCAGCACAACTGTTTCCAACACTTGATAATAACGTTTTTGAGCACCAAATTGGCATATTAGAATGATTTCTGAAGGATCATGTTACACTGAAGACTGGAGTAACGATGCTGAAAATTCAGCAAAAAGTACATTTAAGTACATTT